>NC_090738.1:33049462-33074462 GCF_036898095.1 Palaemon carinicauda
CCCAGGGGACCCCCGACCCCTCAAAAAAGTTCAGACTTTCCTCTTCGATTCCGAATTCCCCAGAGTCCGGTTAGCTTAAACTGGATAGGGAGGGATGCAATACGGTGCCAGACGACAGGGATACAATACTGCGCGGGGGGGACGGGGGTGCACAATGAAAATGAGATGAGGGCGATGAGAGGAGATGAGGTAAGGGCGATAAGAGGATGAATAAGGAAGAGGAGGGTATCACATAGATGCGTAAAAAAGGGGGAAATAGAATAAGAAAATGTAGTTTGAAATGGATAAAGAAAAATATGAAATGTAAATTTAAATGTTGATATAGAAAATTATAGATTAGAGATTCAATATATATATATATATATATATATATATATATATATATATATATATATATAATTCCTTTATATATGGATGAGTGAAAATTAAAGATACAAAGTACCCATTTAAATTCAAAATCTAAAATTAAACGAAAAAAGCTATAGAATTAACGTAGTTGTGTATGCATACAAATTCACAAATACATACATACGTATGTATAATTTATTTACGTATGTATGAGCGAAAATTAAAGATACAAAGTACCCATTTGAGATAAAAAAAATGAAACAAAAAAAAAAGGAGAGAAGTTAGTGAAAATGTGATTTAAAATATAGATAAAACTATACAAAAATGTAAAATTTATTACAAAATAAAATTATATCATCTAGTCAAAGCTTCAAAGCTGATGGAAACTAAATGGGATATCTTAGATTTCTGGAGATAATTCATATTTCTAAAAAATAAATCCTTGATATAAAATGGTCTACAACACTGAATCCATTTGCCTATCAAAATTACATGCAAAATTAATTATAACAACAACCTGAATAAGTTTGAACTAAATAAATCATTGGCTTGGGCATGCTCTTCGCACTCCCCAAGAGAGATTGGTGCACCAGACTTCCAGCTGGGCTCCTCAAGACACTAGAAGAGTTGGAAGACCCAGACCTACATGGCTGAGGACTATGCAGCGTGAAGTAGGAAATGACGAAAGAAAAAGTATTGATTTAAAAGCTCAAGATAGAGACGACGGGCAAAATCTAACAGAGGCCCTTTGCGTCAATAGGTGTGGGAGGAGATGACGATGATGATGAAATAAATCATTAGAAAATATCTCAAATGATGTTGAGTTCTAAGGAAAAAGCGACAAAACCTCTGAATAAGAAAATTTATTGTTATTTATTAAAAAAAAAAAAAAAAAAAACTGACAAAACAGACTATTGAATTTATGAACAATATGAAGACAAATCATCAAAACAAGGAGGTTAAAAACAAGTACAGAGAATGAATATATAAGAAAACTATTAAAATAAACGAACTAATACTACACAGTATCCTAGAAGTTTTATTCCAGCTATGACCAAGTTGTGGAATGATCTTCCTAATAGGGTAGTTAAATCGGTAGAACTTCAAAAGTACAAACTTGCAGAAAATGATTTTATGTTCAATAGGCTTACATAAGCCTTTTTATAGTTTATATATGAAATATATGTTTTGATGTTACTGTTTTAAAAATATGTTATTTTAATTATGTTCACTACTTCTCTTGTAGTTTATTTATTTCCTTATTTCCTTTCCGCACTGGGCTATTTTTCCCGGTAGGGGCCCTTGGCCTTACGGAATCTTGCTTTTTTTAACTAGGGCTGTAGCTTAGCTAGGAATAATAATAATAATAATAATAATAATAATAATAATAATAATAATAATAATAATAATAATAACTACGATAAAGAGTTAAATATGATTGAAGACTAATGGATAGACACTGGCGATTACACGGGTAGAAAAACCACTTCAGAATCATAGGTGATAATCAAAGACTTCCATTACGACAGTAAACATTGAGAGAGAGAGAGAGAGAGAGAGAGAGAGAGAGAGAGAGAGAGAGAGAGAGAGAGAGAGAGAGAGAGAGAGAGAGAGAGACATAATAAGTCTTAATAGGCAAGAAATAATGGAAAAGTGACAAAACCTTCAGAAATCACAATGGTTTCACCTTTTCCATTCTTTATCTCCTTTTTTTTAAACATTCTATTTAATCGTTTATATGAATCCTTTACTCCGTTTGTATAGCGTTTACAAGTGTACACATTCATACGAAGTCGTGCATATTTATGCATCAATACATATCGAATTATATTATTGCACGCCTTAAAATAATCTTTTTATAATAAACAATATCTCCCATTTATAATAAAGATAAAGTGCCTGGCAATATATTATATATATATATATGTATATATTATATATATGTATATATATATATACTGTATATATATAAATATATACAGTATATATAAACATATATATACAGTATATATACATATATATACATATGTATACAGTATATATACATACATATACAGTATATATATATATATATATATATATATATATATATACATATATATATATACATATATATAATATATACATATAATATATATATATATATATATATATATATATATATATATATATACAGCCGTGTTGTAGTTAGGAAATGTGGAGGAGGTGGGAGGGTTTAAATGTGTGCGCGCATGTAATTCTATATAAATATCTAACCGTCACTTTTGACGGGCTGCGTACAATAGTCTGTATATAATCTTCAGTGTATAGAAAAGCTTGCGAGTCTACTTATGCGAGATTGTTTGCTTTTTAATATCAACAATATCTACTCCCAATACATTGAACGATTAGATATACGTTCATTAATAAGCAATCGTGGAAACTTACATCTTTCGGATCATGTGCGTCAGATAAGACTAAACAATACACCCAAAAGGAGATTGAAAGGATCATGTAACAATGGATAAAAATAGGGATGGAAAAAAATGAACTGGAAAATGGGTGGAGTAGGATTAACCGAGAACGAAAATGCCGAAAAAAAAAAAAAAAAAAAACAGCCTGGTATTTCTTAAATGTCACACGTCTGCGTAACAGCCCGCATTCACCTTGGCGACTTTAAAAGGTTGTAGAAAAAAAAAAAATATTACAATCATTGTATTTAGTTTTTTTTTTTTCTTTTAAACTTTCTATCAAGCTTTTCGGAGTTTTGGTTTTGTTAAATGGTGAAATAATAAGATTTTTTTTTTTTCCTTTTTTCCGTGTGGGAAAATGTCACAAGTACAAGACTTTTCTTTAAAATATTTTTTTTTCTTATTCAATGATCCAACCCAGTACCCTAAACCAGTCTAGACATTATTATTATTATTATTATTATTATTATTATTAGCTAAGCTACAACACTAGTTGGAAAAGCAGGATGCTATAAGCTCAGGGGCTCCTTCAAGGAAAATAGCCCAGTGAGGAAAGGAAACTAGCAAAAATAAAGACTTTAAGAACAGTAACAACATTGAAATAAATATCTCCTATATAAACAATAAAAAATAGTTATGGAAAAGAGATTATAAGCAAAACATCACCCCTTGAAGATAGGAAGGTTATAAGTCGGGGAAAACGGAATCAGAAAGAAATTTCAGGTATTAGCACAAAAAGAAAAAGAAATTAAGAGAGGGTAGAGATCAGCTTCTTTAAAAAGGGAGGGCTCATGATTCGGGGAATACCGAGGCAGGGTTAGAATCCAAAATCATACCTATTGGGTGGAAGGAAAGACATGTAATAACCTCTGTAATTATTCACCATCATCTCCCACTTCACGCTACATAGTCCTCGGCCACATAGGCCTGGGTCTTCCAACTATTCTTAGTGTCTTGTGGAGCCCAGTTGAAAGTTTGGTGAAATAATCTTTCTTGGACAGGATTAAAAATTAAACTATAAGAGAGATTATTCGAGGGCCATATGTGGATGTCATCATGGTGAGGGGTAGATGGAGATGGTTTGGCCATGCTCTCTGCACTTCCCAAGAGAGATTAGTTCACCAAACGGTAGTTATTCAGCTAAAGGAAAATGTAATATCTAACAACTGAATAACATAGACTGGTATATGGCCCAATAAGAAAAAGGGAGTAGGCTATTAGAAGATATGAACCTGCTTCTTGAAATAGGGAAGGTTTCACTACCCGGGGAATGCCGAGGCAGAATTAGAATTCGAAATCCTTCCCGTGAGGTGGAAAGAAGCACGTAATAAGCTTTGTAAAAGAAAATATAATATATAACAACTGAATAACAAAAACACTGTTATATTCACATGGTAAGTTGCCTAAAACACGATCCGTGAGAGGCACTAAGATTAAGTAAGCCGATCAAAATTAAAAAAACATTCTAACCTAGAATTATTAATCCTAAAAAAAAACTTAACCCAACACATCCCAACCTGACTATCATCAGCTCCGCAAATGTAGTTATAATCCTAATAGAAACTACATCACTAGCTGTCACAGACAGACAGACACAGGCGTACGAATATTATACAAGCATGCAGGCATAATAGAAAATTTATTCTGTTTTCAATTTAGTTAATAAAATGAAATATGCCATGGAGTAATTTGTTCGGCTGATTGCCAATGTGTTTGACTAATTACACACAATTTAATGGCCATGCATTTTTCCCTTTTTTTTCAGAGGAGGGGGGAGGGGGTGGCTGGGGTACCCCTCCCCCGGGGTGGTAAAGGCTGAAGTCCTATATAAAATTTCAGCTGGGAAAATGAACCAAGAGTATAATATTAGGTGATTTATATTTATTAACTTTTTCAAGCATTTAATATTCGACGTAATAGCCAATTAGACAAAAAAAATCCATTATTATTTATATCATAATTTAATTTAGCGTTTTTATAAAAGGAATTCATTTATTCACTGAAGAGTTTTTCATCTTAAAAAATGGAATTCCGGTCTTCATCATTTTATGAAAAAATAGTAACTCGTATATATGAGAAATAACTAGCTTATCTGGCTTTGCTTATTAGAAATATTAATGAGTATTCGCTGGTTCGTTAATAGACTCCGAATTGGCAAAGACATCATGAATTTTGCATAATTGATTTTAATACAACGGTGTTTAAGTTTTAACTTTACGACGGTTATACAGTAAAGTATTTTCCAAATTCTTAAGAAAAGGTAAAGAATCTCAAACATACATAATTTACTTCAGAAGCAGTCTGTACTTTATGAGAGAGAGAGAGAGAGAGAGAGAGAGAGAAAAATTCAAAATTCTTACTAAGAGGTGAAAAATTTCAAACATAATACACTTCGGAAATAGTCATTACTTAATTAAGAGAGAGAGAGAGAGAGAGAGAGAGAGAGAGAGAGAGAGAGAGAGAGAGAGAGAGAGAGAGAGATTTTCAAAATTCTTAAGGTGAAAAATTTCAAACAATTTAGAGAGAGAGAGAGAGAGAGAGAGAGAGAGAGAGAGAGAGAGAGAGAGAGAGAGAGAGAGAGAGAGAGAGAATTCAAATATACATAATTTATTTCGGAAGCAGTCAGTACTTTGTAAGATATATATATATATATATATATATATATATATATATATATATATATATTTATATATATATACACACACACATATATATATATATATACATATATATATACATATACGCACACACATATATTATATATATATATATATATATATATATATAATATATATATATATATATATATATATATATAGAGAGAGAGAGAGAGAGAGAGAGAGAGAGAGAGAGAGAGAGAGAGAGAGAGAGAGACTGACTGACTTTATTCTCACTGCTCATTCCATCCCACCTTCAGTAGCTACCGAGAAACCAATATCATCTCCCCTCCCAGCAGGAACCACTCCATGTGCTTTTACCTCACGTTCGCCGGTTAACGATATGTGGAGCTTTCGTCTAAAATTCATATCTGACTTTTCCCTTCCCTCGCGCGCAAAGGGCCACAACCTTTATTCTTCTCATGAATTATATCTCCTCTTCCTTCGTATGTCGACGAGGTGGGAAAGGGAAATTAGGCGTTGGCCAGGACGTCGGCAAACATATTCATATAACTCTAATCTCAACATTCATGAAGGACACATAGCATTATTCATAATTGGTTGTGTGAATAGACTCATGAATATCAGGCGATGCTTAGGCCTAGATGCATGAGCAAGGTTGTTGTGGCCTATTGGTAAAGTCTCTGCCTGGTGCTTGCCAGACTGGTGTCCGATTCCCGCTCAAACATTATTATTATTATTATTATTATTATTATTGTTATTATTATTATTAGCTAAGTTGCAACCCTAGTTGGAAAAGCAAGATGCTATAAGCCTAAGGGCCCCAACAAGGAAAAAATAGCCCAGTGAGGAAAGGAAACAAGTAAACGATAAAAGAAGTGACGAAAGAGCAATTAAAATAAATATTTTAAAAACAATAACACTAAAATACATTTCATATATAAACTATAAAAAGACTTATGTCAGCCTATTCAACATAACATTTGCTGCAAGTTTAGACTATTGAAGTTCAACTTATTCAACTACCCGATTAGGAAGATCATTCCACAACTTGGTTACAGCTGGAATAAAACTTCTAGAATACTGTGTAGTTTTGAACCTCATGATGCAGAATTCCTGACAATTAGAATTAACTGCACGCCTAATATTGCAAACAGGATGGAACTGTCCGGAAAGATCTGAATATAAAGGATGGTCAGAATTATAAAAAAAATCTTATGCAACATGCATAATGAACTAATTGAACGACGGTGCCAGAGATTAATATCTAGATCAGGAATAAGAAATTTAATACACCGTAAGTTCCTGTCCAACAAATTAAGATGAGAATCAGCAGCTAACACCAGACAGGAGAACAATACTCAAAACAAGGTAGAATGGAAGAATTAAAACACTTCTTCACAATAGATTGATCACCGAAAATCTTAAAAGACTTTCTTAAGCCAATTTTTGGGACAATCGAAGAAGACACAAGCCTAATGGGTTTCTCAAAAGTAAATTTGCAGTCGAAAATTGCACCTAAAATTTTAAGAGTCATACAGTTAAAGAAACATTATCAATGCTCAGATCCGGATGTTGAGGAGCCACTATCCTTGACTTTTTTACAATCATACTTTGAGTTTTCTTAGGATTCAACTTCATACCCCATAATGTGCACCATGCAATAATTTTAGCTAGATCTCTATTAAGGGATTCCGCAACCCCAGATCTACATTCAGGAGTTGGAATTGATGCAAAGAGATTAGCATCATCAGCATATGCAACAAGCTTGTTTTCTAGGCCAAACCACATGTCATGTGTATATAGTATGAAAAGTAATGGGCCAAGAACACTACCCTGTGGAACACCGGATATCACATTCCTATACTCACTATGGTGCCCATCAATAACAACTCTTTGAGATCTATTACTTAAAAAATCAATAATAATGCTAAGAAACGACCCACCCATTCCCAACTGTTTCAGTTTGAAAAACAAGGGCCTCATGATTAACACGGTCATAGGCAGCACTAAAATCAAGGCCAATCTAACGAACTTCATGACCATAATCAAGGGATTTCTGTACAGCACTGGAGATTCTAAGAAGGGTATCACATGCTCTAAGGCCTTTTTGAAAACCAAATTGCAAGCTAGAGAATAGATGATTACCGTGAGCAAACCAATTAAGAAGTTTTGCCAAAAGAAGTTCAAAACTATAGATAATATGGGATTTATGGAAATTGAGCGGTAATCAGTTGGACTTAAGCTACCGCAAACACATTTACATATTGGAGTAACATTACAAGTATATTGTAAAACTATATCCTTTTACCATATGAACTACATAATACCTAAGTTCATTGTTCATCTTTCTCTCTCTCTCTCTCTCTCTCTCTCTCTCTCTCTCTTTCGGCCATCACCGCACACGTCCCCGAACGATCGTCAAGCGCCTCCCTTCCTCGTTGACCAAGTCATTTACACCCTCGCCATCCCTTGGACATACACATGTGACCCTCGTTCGCGACCCTGCCGACAGATGGTGCTTCTAGGTCGCACCCATTTGTCTTCTTTTTATCCTTCTTTCTTCTAATGTTGGTGTTTTTTTTTCGCGTCTTTGGAACTACGCAAATTAAATGTGATTTACTGTCATTAACGCAATTCGGAATCAGTCCATATTTCAATTACTGTATTATTTCTAAAAGGACTTGTGGTGACATTTAAATTTTCATTTCACTGACAGCGCGAATTTACGCGCAAAATTCTGCATCAGTTGACTTAAGTAACGGTTCGCAAAATTAATGAAATAAATTTGATGGTCAATATTTCCAAGGAAGTACAATTGATCGCCAATATTGCAAAGGATGATCTCAATGCACGATTTGCACGATCAAATTCTTATGCAATGCTAAATATTGCGAGTAAATCTTAAATCGTCTAGATTAGAGCATTCTAAACACTATAAATAAATAATAAAAGTCATTATTATTATTATTATTATTATTATTATTATTATTATTATTATTATTATTATTATTATTATTATTATTATTTTAACAATAAACTGTCCATGATACCATAAACTTCTAGACTTCAAAATCTCAATTGCCACTTTCGTGAATGACCGAGAAAGTCTTGTGGGAACATATCTAGGATTGAACTTTAAAAAAAAAAAAAAAATGCTTGCGACAATAAATTATTTTAAGAACAGTAACAACATTAATATAAATCTTTCAATATAAAAATATTCGTTTGAACTTTTGAAGTTCCGCCGATTTAACACCCTGATTAGGAAGATCATTCCACAACTTGGACACAAATAACAAAAATAAGTTAGATTAATAAATGATAAATAATGTTGAATCAGCAAAACTATTAATTTCAAGACAAAACGATAAGAAAAAAACCACCCCATCCCCCGTGTCCCCATGATAAACACGTTCACTCGAATCTAATGAGTATGTAAAGCGGGGAAAACAGCCTTTTGCGCCAGATGTGAATATTTAAGACGGCACAACCTCAAACCCCTGATATTTTCTATTTTTCTAGTTTGATGACAAAAAAAAAGTGAAAAGAGAGAGAGAGAGAGAGAGAGAGAGAGAGAGAGAGAGAGAGAGAGAGAGAGAGAGAGAGAGGAGAGAGAGAGAGAGAGAGAGAGAGAGAGAAAATGCATTGATCAACAAATATCACGAAAAATTTCGTACTTTTTACGACGACGACGATGATGATGATGATAATTTTTATAACAGATTTTTTCTATATATAACATTGATAGTTTTTAAGTAATACTAAAAATTATTTAAATATAAGCTCGATACTTTTTTAGTAATGCAAAAAATATATAAATATAACCCTGATAGTTTTTAGTAATACAATCAATTATTTAAATATTACCCAGCTTAAACAAAGGCTACGTGATCATTTTCAGTTTTTAACTTCTCTTACAAAAGTTTATTAATTTTTTCTCTCTCTCTCTCTCTCTCTCTCTCTCTCTCTCTCTCTCTCTCTCTCTCTTTACTTCACCCTCAACTTTACCTTACCCTTCTCGCTCTCTCTCTTCCCTTAACTTCACCCTCAACTTTACCTTACCCTTCTCTATCTCTCTCTCTCTCTCTCTCTCTCTCTCTCTCTCTCTCTCTCTCTCTCTCTCTTCTCTCTCTCTCTCTCTCTCTCTCTCTTCCTTCCTTTACATCCCCTCGACTCAATAGATCAGTGGGACCTACCCTAAGCACTTGTAACCATCCTATAATTGCTTACCATCTGCCCACGGGAGGGAGACTTGATATATACGCAATGTTTACTCGCAAATCGGCCCTACGGCTCCGAAAGTTGACGTCCAGGGAGGGGGGGGGGGGGTTATATGTATTCAAGAACTGGTCTGATTTCGTAAGCGAATTTACAAATGCCATCGACAACTTAACTTCGTTTCACGTTCAATATAATGAATAAAATGGGGAACGTGATATGGCGTGACGTCACGCTGTTGTTTGAACAAATAGGTGTGTGGTTGTAAATTAATTATATGCAAAGCGCGATATTTAGTGATAATGATATGGAAGAAATAGGAAAAAATAAGTATTTAACGTAAACGGACAGACGAAGTAGATAATTAGTGAACAATGTTCATTGTTAACCTAATAAGAATTAAGGCAATAGTGATTGGTGTCATGCTAATCCAATAAAAAAAAATCCATAAAAGTTGATAATTTGATCTAACACATTTAAACACTTTCTGCATTAATTTTTTTTTTTTTTATGAAACTTTCCAAACCTAAATATCAACCACACAAGTCGACAAAAATTTTGCCTGAAATCAGACCCGGATGTAATATGCATAGGCCTATCACCATGTAACTTATTTGTCACAAGTTTTCTCTCATTTTGAGAGTAAAAGGAGGGACAAGAAGCTTTAGAAGAACAGAATTGCAATAAATTTTTTCCAAGTATGACCTTGGTTCTTGTAACGCTAATTTAAAGTCTTAAATCCCTCTGGCATTCAACCATCTACTTGCATAATATGTCAACTTCCACCACGTTCGCTGTAATTGCCTTCGCCAATGGGTATGTAATCACCCTTGTTGTATGTTAATTAGTTTATGTATTGGTTTGTTTGATGTCAAGAATAGCAAAAATGTGGCAGCTTTCAAGAAAAACCTGAAGACTTATCTTTTTAGAAAGTGTTATAATAGTGATCTGAAAACTATTAAGCCTAAATACAAATGCTAGCGAAATAAATGAAAAGATACAGAGCAAAATATTAACTGGAAAGAAATTATTTTCACACACCAAGGCCCGCCTGAACAGACTCTTAGTGTCTGATGGAGGGCGAGAAATAAACCACTAAAAGTAAAGTAAGTACGCAAAAACTACCGTACCGATTTTTACCAAACTTGGTAGTTAAATCGGGTATGACCAAAGGATGAATCTGTAACATGGGTACAGTACACAAAAGTACAAGCACGCAGAAGTAATTTGAAAATAATCGCAATGTGAAGTCAATGGCAAATGCTAGTTTATTTTTTGTTGTGAACGACATTATGCAAACAATACTGAACCGATTAGAATGAAACATGTGGACATGTGGGGATGACCCAAGAACAAATCCATTATTTAGAAAAAAAAAAATACATCGAAGTAACAGTACGTAGTGGAGAAGATTAAAATTAGACTGCTTGGCGTGGTGAAGGTATGCTCTCAACTGAGTGCCCCTCTAGTTAACCCCGCAAACAAAGTTAGAAGGTTATAGTCTCGCCCTTATTTGTGTGTTTTTTTGTTTGTGTTTGTTTGTGAACAGCTTCCTAACCACAATTTCAATCGTAGAGTAAGGAAAGTTGAAGGAATTAACTGTTATGTAAAAAGCTATAAATGATTCAATTTTGGTCAAGGTCACGGTCAAGCAAAATTTGCAGTTTGCGTAATCAACCATAATTTAGAATATCATTGTCACATGGACTTCAAACGTGCTTCATATCTGAGTGTATGAAAATCCACGCCAATTACTACATGTTAAGGTCAAAGGTCGAGCAAAAGATCGAGAAATAAGCTGCCGCGGCGGAGGTCTGCGCTCTACTGAGTGCAGTAGTGTTTTGACTACATTAAACGAAGAATAACATCAACTTAGTAAATAAATAAATGCAGAATTACCAAAATGCTACGCCATTCCTATCTTAAATGTTATTCGTTATCCTAAACGCTATGACCCCAAACGTGGCAAGGATTCGCAGCCTATTTCCAGCCTAGTTACAACTCAAAGGGGAATACCATTAAGAATCAGAAAAAGAGCAACAAGGATACGAAAGCAAACTAAATAAAATTAGATATGCTAATAACATATAAGAAAAAGAAATGGACATGGACGGGACATATAATGAGAATGACAGATAATTGATTCACATTACTAAAAACAGTATGGGTTCCTAGATACAGATTACAGAGAGAAGCAGGGGAAGAAAGAGAAGATGATGGATTGACACGCTAAGAAAGTTTGTGGGTACAAATGGACATAAAAATACAATAATACAATAAACAGACGAGCATGAAAAGATGTCTGAGTCCTCTGTCCTGCAGTGGAATAAATGCGGCAGATGATCTGCCGCCATACAGTACATATATATATATATATATATATATATATATATATATATATATATATATATATATATATATATATTATATATAAATGTGTATATATATAAATATATAATATATATACATATATATATATAAATACATATATTTATATATATAAATTATATATATAGATATATATATATATATATATATATATATATATATACAGTATATATATATATATATATATATATATATATATATACTGTATATAAACATAAATGTATATATATATATATATATATATATATATATATATATATACGTGAGTGTGTGTTGAATTTACTTATGCAGGGTAACGAAGAAACATTAAACTCAAATAGGCCAATGCTATCCTGCTCACAAATATTCTACCGCATGGATAAGACTTTTAGTTCCAGCAGGTGGCCAGCTAAATTTTATGGGCGATGGATGTCCATCAAAAAAAGAAAAGAAAAATTGTAACTTGCACCATACAATTCTAAAAAGATTAATATGGGGCTTAGGGTGAAGGAACACATCGAGAGGCCCATAAGGACCGACCCACAAACAAGCACCTTAAATAAACAGGCAGTAAATAATAGGGAGGATCATTGTAAACAGAGCCATTAGCGACACGGATCCCTCTAATGTTTTCTTCACCCTTGGTCGCACAGGAAAAACACCCTTGCACTCACCCTGCTAGTCTCTCTCTCTCTCTCTCTCTCTCTCTCTCTCTCGACCCTAAACCCTAAATTCACCCTTACATCACCCTTATTTACCTCCGACACCCTTTAGAAAACAATCGCTCATCGCCCTTACCTCTCTCTCTCTCTCTCTCTCTCTCTCTCTCTCTCTCTCTCTCTCTCTCTCTCTCTCTCTCTCTCAACTGCCCCTTTTCCCTACCCTTCCCCCGCACCTCTTGTTGAGTCATTAAGGGGTAGTTCAATAATTGTATGTGTATAGTAATTGTAGACGCATCTGTTGAAGCCTTTGTTGAGTTCTAAGGGATTCGCCACCGGCTGTCGAAAGCAGTTTGCCTAAAACTCAAACTCCTCTCCTCTCCTCTCGATCTCGCTCTCCTGCACCAGAGGGTACATATATATATATAGGGAGAGACGCAGGGAGGGAAATAAATTTATGACCTCCGGGATTTTAGGGAGGGCCATGTCCCGCTAAGGGATGCTGATGATAGAGCGGGGTCGTTTTTGAGGTTTCGAGTTCAAAAAGGGGAATTTACATTTGGTTTGGATGGCGCACTCTCTCTCTCTCTCTCTCTCTCTCTCTCTCTCTCTCTCTCTCTCTCTCTCTCTCTCTCTCTCTAGGCCTTTGACCTGGGACTTTCAAAATTGAATCACTCACACGTCTTGACATATCAATTAATCCCTGAAAGTTTCCCTACTCTGAGTAAAATTGGGGCCAGGGAGTTATCCAAAAGCAAATAGACATACAGGGGCGAAAAAACTTCCTACCAACTACATTGGCGGAATTCATAATAATAATAATAATAACAACGGGAATAAAAGTAGGTGAGCGGAGCTAGAGGCCGATGGCATGCCTCTTCGAATATCTTCCAGCAATATCTACAGCACACAGCATGAAGTGCACTGAAAGTGAATAAAGGTTTTCGGCATACGCTAACAAAACTAACCTTTATTTATAGGAAAAAATTTCATCCCTCAGTACACCCTAAGAACTGCAACCTCACCATCCTTGTGAGCTGAGGAAGTGAGGTTTGGGGGAGCCTATAGGTCTACTGGCTGAATCATCAGCAGCTATTGCCTGGCCCTCCTTGGTACTAGCTTGAGCGCTGATCATATGCATATATGGTCTGTCTCTAGGGCATTCTCTTATGCTTGATAGGGCAATGTCACTGTCCCATGCCTCTGCCATTCATGAGTGGCCTTGAAATTTTCAAAATAAAATTGGTATTTTAGGATCCACTGAAATAAGAATCTTTTTATATCACGGGGGTAATTCACTTCGGTAATTACCACAGAAGAATTATAAAGTTGGCCAAAGTTATCAATGACAATTCAAAACGGGAGATTTGGGAAAACGGGAATACAGTACTTAAATTGAAGATATTAAGGTTTTCAAGGGGAAACTGAAGACGTTCTTATTCCGCGAGCGTTATGATAGTGACGATCAAACAGTAAGCGAATACACATTGTGAAATGTTAAATGCTCCCCAATGAACATCATAAAACGACCGCTGTGGTCCTGTACAGTAGAGTAGGGTTATCCTGCTGTACAGGACCAGATATGCAGTCCTTAAAAGTAAAAAGTAAAGTAATATGACCTGGGACTCGAGAATTAAAGTCATCCTGTAGTTATATTGAGCATGAATCAGAAATATGAGGAATCTCTTGGGGTAAAATTATTATATACTAGTGGACGCGACCCGTCAGAAATGAAGGGTAAACATTTCTCCCGCTCCCCCTACCAGAGAGGGAGGGAAAGAGAGACCGAGTAGTAATATGTCTGGTAATGCCATTGAGTGTGAGTGGACTCATATATATATATATATATATATATATATATATATATATATATATATATATATATATATATATATATATATTATATATATGTATATATATATATGTATATATAATATATATATATATATATTATATATATATATATATATATACACACACAAATATACACACAGCCAGACACTTGTTCTTTATCATATAAGGAAAATGTCAACACTTGCTTACATGGCTTTCGGCTGTATTAGTTATTTAAAATCAGATTCCATAGTATGTGACTTATCAAGATTTAAAACTGCACCTATTTTTTTTTTAGGGAGAGAGGTAACCAATACTGCCTAAACCTTTGACTCTACTGTAATATCAGCCATTTTCATAAGTAAACAAACTCTGGACTTTTAAGATCTCATCAAATTTTGCAGTGAATGCTCTGAACGTGGCAATATTGATCCAACTATACAGATTAGTGACCTTTAAATGGCATAGGCAAGGGACAGTGACATTGCCTTATCAAGCAGGACAATGCCCTCGAGACTGACCATATATACAAGCAGGACAAGGCCCTAGAGACTGGCCATATATACAAGCAGGACAATGCCCTGGAGACTGGCCATATATACATATAATCTGCGCTCAAGCCCCCTTCTCCACCCAGGGTAGGATCAAGGAGGGTCAGGCAATGGCTGATGATGCCTCAGCAGGTAGATCTATAGGCTTCCCCAAACCCTCATCAATACCTCACAAGTATGGTGAGGTTGCAGCGACCAAAGGAACTTAACGAGATTGGGCCAGGACTTGAACCCTAGTCTTGGCAATCAGCAGTGAGAGACGTTACCACATAGGCCACAACAACCCTTTCTTAATCTTAATCTATGGACTCTCTATAATGATCTAGAACTGTCGCAGTTGCCTTTAGAACCTGATATCTATAAGGATATTCCTTTTCCCCGGTTATTATTATTATTATTATTATTATTATTATTATTATTATTACTTGCTAAGCTACAACTCTAGTTGGCAAAGCAGGGTGCTATAATCCCAGAGGCCCCAATAGGAAAAATAGCCCACTAAGTAAAGGAAATAAGGAAAAAATAAAATATTTTAAGAACAGTAGCAACATTGAAATAAATATTTCCTATATAAGCTAAAAAAATAAAAAACAAGAGGAAGAGAAATAAGATAGAATAGTGTGCCCGAGTGTACCCTCAAGCAAGAGAACTCTAACACAAGGCAGTGGAAGACCATAGTACAGAGGCTGTGGCACCACCCAAGACTGGAGAACAATGGTTTGATTTTGGAGTGTCCTACTCCTAGAAGAGCTGCTTACAATATAATCATACTCTAAAGGTTATACTATTCGATAAACTTTCATGAAACATAAGTCAATCATTTTAGAATTTACTATCAACTCGAAAGGTACATTAACAGATTGTCTTTATCGGAGGAACGACTAAATAAATAATATTTTGGAAAACAATTGAATCCTACAGTAATTCATAATGCAATCGACATATTTTAATGGTGCTTCATAAAAGATGCCTCGTTTTGTATTGATAAACTATAATACATTAGCTCATTTTAGTAATCTAACTACAAAAAGAATACACTTGTCCATAAACTTACCATTATAAACAGAATTTATTAAATGTAAAAAAAAAAATAATTACAATAATCAACTCTTATCATTGTTTGATAAATGTGCAATCAACTGCAACTGGCACAATTGCAATCACAAATTGATCCAGGATATACAGTAGACCTACAAATGAAATTCGCAATGCAACACGTCAAAGCCATAGTCTAACAAAATACCTATAAAAATAAGCAGCCTTTTAATCACCGTAAGTTTTACAAATGCAATTAGACAATCATGTCGGTAGAAAACATCAGAATCGCAAGACAGATAAAGACCAGAAGAATAATAAATATAGAATATATTTAATCCCCTCTATGGGAAACTAGATGTAGGCCTGCCATCTATTAGAAAACAAATATCACGCAGAAAATACTTATAAACTTCACAGGGTTAAGAAGCTTAATACAGATAATTTTGTCAACATGTTCCACTTTGTTGCAGAATATTTTTCATTAAGAAATTAATCCACCAGAAGTATATATATGACTTTACCAATGAAGTAAATATTATTTTGCTTAACCAAAATTTCAACGTTCCATTATGAATATTTAAAACCATTTGAACAATGAAGGCTTAAATGGAACTAAATGTTTCCATATGCTAGCCTACACATCATTCACCTATAAACTACCCTACGGCAATGTTCGATCGCATATAACCTCATATAAACAACGAAAAAACGACTAAGCTAAAAGTCAATACTTTAGTGACCCTCCTGATTCCACACTTATCCAGTCCGCACAGCCACCCACCCACCCACAGCCCTCCTTTCAAGGTCCCCCCACCTCCCTCCACCCAAATCCCCACCCACAAGCGGCGGTGCTTCAAATGGCAAAGTCAACACTATTTCGGGAACGGCCCGAGCAAGCCAGTAGGGGGGGAGGGGGGTTAATCAGATTGGCTGGTGGTTGACAGCACACAAAAGCTCTCCGGCGGAACTCGGACTGACGGCAGTTGTTCACGTTGGTTATCCCTGAGGCACCACCCCTCGAGGGGAAAACAACCCCTCTCCCCTCACCCACCAAGTCCTTCGGAATGGCCCTAGGGCAAGTCTGAGGGTAGCGGAGAAGGGGGAAACATTCAAGAGGGCTGTTTGTTGGGAAGGGGATGCCGAAGAAGGGTAGGGGAAGGGGATGGGGAGTGGAGAGGAAGGAGGGATTCGTGCCGGTTGTGGCATCTTCATTACCATCTAAAGTCAAGTGATGTTATTCATAGATGTTGCAGGATTCCACAAGGAGGAGGAAAGGCCATTTAGTTAGGTCTTTAACATAAACGCTTTAGAGAGACGTTATAGACTTACACAAGGTATTCATATCATTAACAATTACCGTGACAAATAAAAAATTAATTATTGCTTGGGCCTTAACTACTGATATGAAGTGCATTGAAAGCAAGTCTATTATTATCATTAGTACGTCGATATTGAACAGTTAGAGGAAAATCATAATACTCCTCCGTTTGTGTGTCTGTTTGTGAACAGCTTCCTGGCCACAAATTTAATTGTAGACTAATGAAAGTTGCAGAGATAATCCGAGATGTAAAAAGCTAGAAATAATTAAAATCTTGGAAGGTCAAGATCACGGTAAGAAAAAAAAAATGGCCAATTCACGTCACGATATCAGCCATAAGTTTGGACATCGCTGTCACAGAGACTTCGAACATGGTTCATATTTAAGCGTATAAAAATCCACGCCAATTAATACATATTAAGGTCACAGGTCAAGGCAGAGAACTAGGTCGAGAAATAAGCTGCCGCGGCGGAGGTCGGCGCTCTACTGAGTGCCCCTCCAATTGCTGTTGTTGTCAATAGTAAATATACGCTTCGAAAGCTTCTATTAACATTGTCTGAGATATGCAAAGCAAGCTTCTACTACGGTCTTTTAGCTCGAAAAAGTTTCCTGATCGCTGATTGGTTGGAAGAGGTAATTCTAACCAATCAGCTAGCAGGAAACTTTTCCGAGCTAAAAGGGCACCGCTTCGAGTCGGTGCAAATGCGCCTCATTAAAATAAATTGAGTATAGATTACGACCCAATACGTAGACTATCGAAACAAAAAAACAATTACGAAAACAAAAAATATAAATGGATAAAATATATGGAATCTTGGTCCGGAAGTGGACCCGGGGAAGTGGGAGACTATTCAACGACAACTTGTAAATTGCAATAACCTAAGTAGTTGTGCTATAAACTTGAAGAGGTTGGGTGGCAAAATAGGACAGAATAAAGAGAACTCGCAGTAAAAAAATAACTTAATTATACCTATTTTTCCTCGACCAATATGGGCATATATATATATACATATATATATATATATATATATATATATATATATATATATATATATATATATATATATATACACACATATATAGATATATATATATATATATATATATATAGCACACACACATATATATATATATATATATATATATATTTATATATAGATATATTATACATATATATATATATATATATATATATATGCACGTATATATACATACATATATATACACGTATATATATACATACATTATATATATATATATATATATATATATATATGTATATATATATGAAATATAGACCTACAAATATATGATCACACTACTCAAACTATTTGCATCTATTTATAGCTAGGCCTAAATAGCAGAATAACTTTTATCTCAAAGTTTTAATTATATCAATGAAAAAAAAATGTAAAAAATGCCACCACGCTGCTAAAATGATATATTTTCTCCTCAAGATTTCATATGAATTTGATATGCAACAACAAATATTTCTAAAATATGCCTTCAATTGGAAACTAACACAAAATAAAATTCCAGAAATTTCTAAACTCCTACCTTAGATAATCTTAAAACTGCTCTACGTCAATGTCAAGTTATCCCTTTTATATATTAGTACATATTCAACAGGCAATTATATAAGTCTTCACTAAAATACCAATTTAGTTCATTATGAGTAACACTTACCTTCGGTATGATCTTGATAAATGTTTATCGCCATACAGTACTTCCATAATGATGTCACTGATTCAGTACACGCTTATCGTTACAACTGTGACGTCACTACAGATGATATCGTGTCATGAAATTTACCGACTGACCGCAGACTTGAACAATACTATTTTGCGTATATTGATAACCGGTCATTGTATTCAACAATCCAATCAATTTACGATTACAAATTAACAGTGACGTCACTGGTATTTGAGACCCAAGCATAATTAAATTGTTTAAGAAATATCATTATCGCTATGATGTCACCTAAAAGCAAAAAAAATATTCTAAAAGCGTTCATTGTTAATAAAGTGACATCACTAATAACAATTAATCTATAACCGAATACTTAGGAGTCTTAAAACATTCATTGTGACGTTATAAATATGACTACAAAAGATTAAAACCAAAGATTTAAGTAATTCATACTATTTTATTATCTTGATGGCATAACTAGTAACAGTAACTAGACTTTTTTATTACTTTTCATTGGATCAGGACAAAAGGTTTCCATAATTTACAATCTAAAATTTTTATTTATTCTCTATATAAGCGAAATGATCACAACTATTAAGAATTCATTGATATAGATTCCGGGATATACAAATTCAGTTAGCGTTTGCCGCAAACTTGAGTGTATGCCACCTATAATTTACCTTAACGCCAACATAACTAATAATTATTACCAGAATTCAATGAATAAAAGAAAACCTAAGTTATCGTTATGACGTCACATACTAAATCAAAGGTAATTTAAATAACCAATTTACATATATTTACCGCTATCAAACTAACGTCACCAATAAGAATAACCGGACAAGAAAACATTGAAGGAAATTACATTACTTTTACCGGCTGAATCAAAGAAACTGGTTCCAGGAACGAGGACAATCACGATGACGTCATTTATACTAAAGCAAATGTAATTATAAACAACAAATCTACATATATTGATTGTTATCTCACTGACGTCACTAATAAGAATTATCGGACGTGAAAACATTGCAGGAAATTACATTACTTTCGACGGCTGAAAAATATTTGCAAGTGATATATAATTATGCTGGTAAGCAGATCAATTTTAAATCCACCACATATATTGCAGTAAAGAATCACCGGTTATATAATAAACTAATTAGTTTACGGGTCAATTATTCTGATAGATAAATAATAGTATGCAAAAACAAAATAAGTACCGAAGAATTAGCATATATAAAGGAAATGGCTTTTAAGTTTGGGTCCAGTAACGATTATAATCACGAGAAATATCACGGGGAAATCATTAAAGCACTAACAACAACTTCGAACTTCAGGCGACGACTGAAGTACAGTCCCCGAAGGACAGTTGAACTGCTAGTGCTTAGCGGTCGTTGCCCAAATCCTCCAAATGTAAACAAAACACTTCACAACCCAACTGGATAGTCAAAGGGTCTTGTCATCAAACATCGGTCGTTATCTTTATATATTCCCCGTAACTTTTTCTTTTATTTGTGGATATTGATTTTGAAAAGAGTTTAATATTATGGGTATTATTATTTCATTAAGGATTCAATGTATACTCCTAGTTGGAAAAGAACTCTAAAAGAGGAAGCGTAGCCAATGTCGGAAAAGAATTAGAGAAGCAGGAGAATATTTTAAAATAGAAATGCCTTAATAAAAAATTTAACGGATTACAAAACAAAATAAAAAGCCATATAAGATTATTATTATTATTATTATTATTATTATTATTATTATTATTATCATTACTATTATTATAATTACTAGCTAAGCTACAATCCTAGTTGGAAAAGCAATATGCTATAAGCCCAAGGGTTCAAACAGGGAAAAATAGTCCAGTGAGTAAAGGAAATAAGGAAATAAATAAACGGTATAAGAATTAATGAAAAATTAAAATAAAATATTTTAAAAACATTAACATTAAAGCAGATATTTAATATATAAAATATAAAGGGACTTATGTAGGCCCAAGCCTGTTCAACATAAAAACATTTGCTGCGAATTTGAACGTTTGAAGTTCTACCGATTCAACTACCCGATTAGGAAGATTATTCCACAACATGTCACAGCTGGAATAAAACTTCTGGAATAGAGTAGCTGAACTTTAAAGCAAACCCCAAACTGCCTTATGATTCATTACCATCTTACAAGTTTCTTGGTGCTAACAATACGTCAATTGGCGATGAGAATAAGCTGATAATTCATGTAAATGTTTCGTTCCTATTAATTTTGGATCAGTTGATTTTATTCATTTACAAAAAAATTTCCATTTTGTGAATTCAATAAAAGCTATAATTTTTATATATTCTGCTTTGTTACGAAAACTGACGTGTCATTACATGGATTCAATAATGTCTATAAAAAAAATATTTAATTAGTTATTAGTCTAATAGCCTCTGTACCATTGTCTTCCACTGTCTTGGATTAGAGTTCTCTTGCTTGAGGGCACACTCGGGCATACTATTCTATCTAATTTTTCTTCCTCTTGTTTTAGTTTAATTTTTTATAGTTTATATAGGAAATACTTGTTTAGGTGTTGTTGCTGTTCTTAAAATATTTTATTTTTCCTTGTTTCCTTTCCTCATTAGGCTATTTTCCCTGGTAGAGCCTTTGGACTTATAGCATTCTGCTTTTTCAACTAGGGTTGTAGCTTCGTAAGTAATAATAATAATAATAATAATAATAATAATAATAATAATAATAATAATAATAATAGCGACGCTTTCGGTTAAACAAAATAAAATATATTTACAAAAGCTGTTATATAATAAATAACAAATGTATTTACAAGATTGTTATAAATAATATTACATACAAAACAAGCTGCAGCCATAATTGGGAAAAGCAGATGGGTGCTAACTATCATTATTATTATTATTATTATTATTATTAGTATTATTATTAATACTTGCTAAGCTACAACCCTAGTTGGAGAAGCAGGATGCTGTAAGGCCAGGGGCTTCAACAAAGAAAATAGCTCGTTGAGGAAAGGAAACAAGGAAAAATAAAATATTTTAAGAACAGTAACAACATTGAAATAAATATTTCTTATATAAACTATTGAGCCGCAATTGGAAAGCATCCCAGTAGGGAAAATAGAAACAGAAAAGTAGAGAATAAACTATAATAGAGAAATAACAAAGCGATATGTGATAATATGAACACGTTATTATACTAAGAGATAGACGGTGCTGATGGTTATAGAAATAAAGATTAAATATGACGATAATGAAAAATTAAGGAAAAACCCCTTTGATAATTCTATGAAGCATACTTAATATCTTTTGAAATAGAAGATAAAGCCGGAGGAAGACTAAATAGACAGTAAATTATGCTTAGATACATGCCATTGGTCTCCTGTAGTATCAAAAGTTACTGTTACTTTTACCAAAAAAAAAAAAAAAAAAAAAAAAAAAGAAAAAAAAAAAAAAAAAAAAGTTTTAATGCTTTAAACTATTTACACTATTTATTATTTTTGGAGTTAAATAACACATAGTTATGTATCGTCATCTTCTCCTCCTACGCCTATTGGCGCAAAGGGCCTCAGTTAGATTTCGTCAGTCATCTCCCTAGACGGGCTAAATCCCTAGAGGATTCCTTGGCTAAATTCATCAAAGGATATCCAGTTCCTTGTGATGCGCAGTGCCTATCTAAGGCAAGTGACCCCTTCCGGTCCATACTAATTCTAGTAAGATCATCAGCCAGGCATCGAGAGTAGAAGCCGAAGAGACATCTTGTCTATCACATTAAAGTTACGTATAGACATCCTAAAACATGATAAAAAATAGTAAGAAATTTGTCAAAAACTACTTTTCTGGCAATTTACTACAAAATGCCCGACCATTATGCAGAAAGACAAAACTCGCATCATTGCAAAATGACCTAAATATCTCGAAATTTTGCTAAAGGATTACGAGCAAGGACTAAAGGAAATATTGGCAATCGAAATAATACACACTACAAAAATAAATATATTCTATAATAAGTTACATTATTATTATTATTATTATTATTATTATTATTATTATTATTATTATTATTACTTAATTTGAGGTTTTGTAAGGAAGTGATAATACGAAGAAATATAAGAAATATCAAAGAATTATTTCAGCTAAGTTGCTAAGAGAATTAGCAGCATTTTGGACCTGAACACCTCTGCACTCCGTAGGCCTAAATTCTGATGAATCTCCTATCTCTAACTATTTTGTTTTCGACGAATTAGTTATCTAACTGCTGACTTGTGGGATAGCGCGTATATAAAACAATAGCACATTATTAAGGGCAACTCTAATAGCTCTGTGATAATTACCGCCCATTTCAACATGAATACTTATGGAACGTATCTTTTTTTTTTCTTTATATCATTTGGGAATTATGAATAATAAACGCTTATATTATTCGAAACCAATTATGACCACAATTAGTCTTGCAATTTTTGAGTCATAATTACTTCATAATCTAAAGGCTTAATTACAATTACTCAAAACTGCTTGGTTAATTACGTTAAACTCGAATAGCTATTACAGTCATTACAAATCTAGCTGGGTCTTTGTTTAGAGAATATCAAATTCCGTTTACTTGTGATGTGTAAAATGACACATAAACAAGGCGGAAGTCATCAGCGCATAAATCAAAAATGAAAATACCTGGCATATATACAAATATCATCAACTACATTAATGTATTATTTTTACAAAACATCCCCCTCATGTTATCATTTATATTTTACAATTACCAACCCCCCCCCCCCCCCACAACAACAAAAATGAAAACAGTGCCTCACATTTAACCTTTTATTATTATTATTATTATTATTATTATTATTATTATTATTAATATTATCATTATTATTATTATTATTATAAACCCCAATTATACAACACATTATGAAATTTTAATCACGTTAATAATAGTAATTCTATTAATGCCAATATAACAACAACAACAACAACAACAACAATAATAATAATAATAATAATAATAAAAATAATAATAATAATTTATTAACTTCAATAATAATAATCCGTATCAATTTTCTACTTCGAGATAAATTATATTTATAATTAGTGTGAATCCAAACGCTTTAATCAACTGAAAAAAAATAATTGCATGTTTAATATTTCTTCAAAATTACGTTCCATAAAAATCAATGCATGATAATCTATTCTTGTGAGACATTAGTGAACATGCATTTTATGTTCGATGATTGTAAAGCACTTGTTCAAACATGCATTATTAGTATTATTATTATTATTATTATTATTATTATTAGCTAAGCTATAACCCTAGTTAGAAAAGCAAGATGCGACAGAGAAAATAGCCCAGTAAGGAAAGGATATAAGGAAACAAATAAACTACAGGAGAATTAATGAATAATCAAAATAAAGTATTTAAACAACTGTAAAAACATTAAAATATTTATTTTATATATATATAAAGTATAAAAACTTAAAAAAACAAGAGGAAGAGAAATAAGATAGAATAGTGTGCCCGAGTGTACCCTTAAGCAAGAGAACTCTTACCCAAGACAGTGGGAGACCATGGAACAGAGGCTATGGCACTACCTAAGACTGGGAAGAATGGTTTGCTTTTAGAGTGTCCTTACCCTAGTATAGCTGAAGAGTCTCTTCTACCCTTACCAAGAGGGAAGTAGCCACTGAACAATTACAGTGCGGCAGTTAACCCCTTGAGCGCAGATGAATGGTTTGGTAATCTCAGTGTTGTCAGGTGTAAGAGGAAAGAGAAGAATGTGGAAAGAATAGGCCAGACTATTTGGTGTATGTGTAGGCAATGGGAAAATGAGCCGTAATCAGAGAGAAGGCTCCAATAACACTCTAGCAGTAGTATCTCAACGGGTGGCTGCTGCCCCGACCAACCTACTACC
>NC_090738.1:33086962-33091962 GCF_036898095.1 Palaemon carinicauda
AATGCTAGTATCTCTGTACCTTGCTTAGCTATTTCGGTAATGCTAGTATCTCTGTACCTTGCTTAGCTATTTCGGTAATGCTAGTATCTCTGTACCTTGCTTAGCTATTTCAATAATGCTAGTATCTCTGTACCTTGCTTAGCTATTTCGGTAATGCTAGTATCTCTGTACCTTGCTTAGCTATTTCGGTAATGCTAGTATCTCTGTACCTTGCTTAGCTAGTTCGGTAATGCTAGTATCTCTGTACCTTGCTTAGCTATTTCAATAATGCTAGTATCTCTGTACCTAGCTTAGCTAGTTCGGTAATGCTAGTATCTCTGTACCTTGCTTAGCTATGTCAATAATGCTAGTATCTCTGTGCCTTGCTTAGCTATTTCAATAATGCTAGTATCTCTGTACCTTGCTTAGCTATTTCGGTAATGCTAGAATCTCTGTACCTTGCTTAGCTATTTCAATAATGCTAGTATCTCTGTACCTTGCTTAGCTATTTCGGTAATGCTAGAATCTCTGTACCTTGCTTAGCTATGTCAATAATGCTAGTATCTCTGTACCTTGCTTAGCTATTTCGGTAATGCTAGAAATCTCTGTACCTTGCTTAGCTATGTCAATAATGCTAGTATCTCTGTACCTTGCTTAGCTATTTCGGTAATGCTAGTATCTCTGTACCTTGCTTAGCTATGTCAATAATGCTAGTATCTCTGTGCCTTGCTTAGCTATTTCAATAATGCTAGTATCTCTGTACCTTGCTTAGCTATTTCAATAATGCTAGAATCTCTGTACCTTGCTTAGCTATTTCGGTAATGCTAGTATCTCTGTACCTTGCTTAGCTATTTCAATAATGCTAGAATCTCCGTACCTTGCTTAGCTATTTCGGTAATGCTAGAATCTCTGTACCTTGCTTAGCTATGTCAATAATGCTAGTATCTCTGTACCTTGCTTAGCTATTTCGGTAATGCTAGTATCTCTGTACCTTGCTTAGCTATGTCAATAATGCTAGTATCTCTGTGCCTTGCTTAGCTATTTCAATAATGCTAGTATCTCTGTACCTTGCTTAGCTATTTCAATAATGCTAGAATCTCTGTACCTTGCTTAGCTATTTCGGTAAATGCTAGTATCTCTGTACCTTGCTTAGCTATTTCAATAATGCTAGAATCTCTGTACCTTGCTTAGCTATTTCGGTAATGCTAGTATCTCTGTACCTTGCTTAGCTATTTCAATAATGCTAGAATCTCTGTACCTTGCTTAGCTATTTCAATAATGCTAGTATCTCTGTACCTTGCTTAGCTATTTCGGTAATGCTAGTATCTCTGTACCTTGCTTAGCTATGTCAATAATGCTAGTATCTCTGTACCTTGCTTAGCTATTTCGGTAATGCTAGTATCTCTGTACCTTGCTTAGCTATGTCAATAATGCTAGTATCTCTGTACCTTGCTTAGCTATGTCAATAATGCTAGTATCTCTGTACCTTGCTTAGCTATTTCGGTAATGCTAGTATCTCTGTACCTTGCTTAGCTATGTCAATAATGCTAGTATCTCTGTGCCTTGCTTAGCTATTTCAATAATGCTAGTATCTCTGTACCTTGCTTAGCTATTTCAATAATGCTAGAATCTCTGTACCTTGCTTAGCTATTTCAATAATGCTAGTATCTCTGTACCTTGCTTAGCTATTTCGGTAATG
This sequence comes from Palaemon carinicauda, assembly GCF_036898095.1. NCBI lineage: Eukaryota > Metazoa > Arthropoda > Malacostraca > Decapoda > Palaemonidae > Palaemon > Palaemon carinicauda. Next base: position 33,088,641 of record NC_090738.1, read on the forward strand.
CTAGTATCTCTGTACCTTGCTTAGCTATGTCAATAATGCTAGTATCTCTGTGCCTTGCTTAGCTATTTCAATAATGCTAGTATCTCTGTACCTTGCTTAGCTATTTCAATAATGCTAGAATCTCTGTACCTTGCTTAGCTAGTTCGGTAATGCTAGTATCTCTGTACCTTGCTTAGCTATTTCAATAATGCTAGTATCTCTGTACCTAGCTTAGCTAGTTCGGTAATGCTAGTATCTCTGTACCTTGCTTAGCTATGTCAATAATGGCTAGTATCTCTGTGCCTTGCTTAGCTATTTCAATAATGCTAGTATCTCTGTACCTTGCTTAGCTATTTCGGTAATGCTAGAATCTCTGTACCTTGCTTAGCTATTTCAATAATGCTAGTATCTCTGTACCTTGCTTAGCTATTTCGGTAATGCTAGAATCTCTGTACCTTGCTTAGCTATGTCAATAATGCTAGTATCTCTGTACCTTGCTTAGCTATTTCGGTAATGCTAGAATCTCTGTACCTTGCTTAGCTATGTCAATAATGCTAGTATCTCTGTACCTTGCTTAGCTATTTCGGTAATGCTAGTATCTCTGTACCTTGCTTAGCTATGTCAATAATGCTAGTATCTCTGTGCCTTGCTTAGCTATTTCAATAATGCTAGTATCTCTATGCCTTGCTTAGCTATTTCAATAATGCTAGTATCTCTGTACCTTGCTTAGCTATTTCGGTAATGCTAGTATCTCTGTACCTTGCTTAGCTATGTCAATAATGCTAGTATCTCTGTACCTTGCTTAGCTATTTCGGTAATGCTAGTATCTCTGTACCTTGCTTAGCTATGTCAATAATGCTAGTATCTCTGTACCTTGCTTAGCTATTTCGGTAATGCTAGTATCTCTGTACCTTGCTTAGCTATTTCAATAATGCTAGAATCTCTGTACCTTGCTTAGCTATTTCGGTAATGCTAGTATCTCTGTACCTTGCTTAGCTATTTCAATAATGCTAGAATCTCTGTACCTTGCTTAGCTATTTCGGTAATGCTAGTATCTCTGTACCTTGCTTAGCTATTTCAATAATGCTAGAATCTCTGTACCTTGCTTAGCTATTTCAATAATGCTAGTATCTCTGTACCTTGCTTAGCTATTTCGGTAATGCTAGTATCTCTGTACCTTGCTTAGCTATTTCAATAATGCTAGTATCTCTGTACCTTGCTTAGCTATTTCGGTAATGCTAGTATCTCTGTACCTTGCTTAGCTATTTCAATAATGCTAGTATCTCTGTGCCTTGCTTAGCTATTTCAATAATGCTAGTATCTCTGTACCTTGCTTAGCTATTTCAATAATGCTAGTATCTCTGTGCCTTGCTTAGCTATTTCAATAATGCTAGTATCTTTGTACCTTGCTTAGCTATTTCAGTAATGCTATGTCCCATCCATTGTGTTCTGTGGATAGCAATTAGAAAAAAAAATAATACATTTATCTTTTGTTCAATCGTAAGGTTTCCATGGACCTTATGAAAAAGAATTTTTATTTTTATAGCGAGAACCTTTACTGAAGGGGAAGCCAGGTTGATAAAACTCACTCAGTCAATTAGACCCTACATAGCCTGGGTCACGGTGGCCTGGTGGTAGCGTCCTTGCCTGGTGATTGCCAGAAGAGTTCCGCTCAAACTCGTTAGTTCCTTTGGTCGCTGCAACTTCTACATCCTTGTGAGCTATGGATGGGGGGTTTGGGGGAGCTTATAGGTCTATCTGCTGAGTCATCAGCAGCCATTGCCTGCCCCTCCTTGGTCCTAGCTTGGGTGGAGAAGGGGCCTGGGCGCTGATCATATGTAATATGGTCAGTCTCTAGGGCATTGCCCTGCTTGATAGAGCAATGTCACTGTCCCTTGCCACTGCCAATCATGAATGGCATTTAAACCTTTAAATTTGACTGCAATACAAAAAGCTATCATTTCCTTATCTGCAATACAATATCTATCGTTTTCATCAATGCAGTACAAATGCAATGCTTCGGTTTACTATAGTATAAAAGATATATCCTAGTATGGTACAAAAGCTAATCGCTTCCTTTCACACCATTATAAAAGCTATTTCTTCTTTACTTATACAGTAGTACAAAAGTTATCGCTCCCTTACTTCTAGCACAAAATCTATCACTACCTTGACTGCAGTACAAAAGCTATATCTCCCTTACTTTAGTACAAAAGGTATCTCTCCCTTACATATCTTTTTCCTTACTATTAGTACAAAAGCTATCTCTCCCCTTACTTTAGTACAGAAGGTATCTCTCCCTTAAATATCTTTTTCCTTACTAATAGTACAAAAGCTATCTCTCCCTTACTTATAGTACAAAAGCTATCTCTTCCTTACAAATAGCATAAAAGCTATCGCAAACTTAAACTGCAGTACAAAACTATCTGTTCTCTCTTCCGTAACCGCATCATAGATACTAGTACTTCCTTAACTGCACTACAAAAGCTATCTTTTCCTTGAATGATGTACAAAAATTATAGCTACCAGCAGTACAATACCTATCACTTCCATAACTGCGCTATAAAAGCTATCTCTTGAGAGCAATCACTTCCTTAAGTGCAGTATACTGTACATGGTGTCTCTTCCCTTAACTGCAGTATACATTGTGCTGTCGCTTCCTTAACTGCAAGTATATATTATGCTGTCTCTTCCTTAACTGCAATAAAAAAACTATCTCTTCTGTAACTGCAGTAAAAGCTATTCTTTCTTTTACTGTTGTGCGTAAAGACTCTGCCTTAATTTCAGTACAGAAGATATCTCTCCCTTACCTGCAATATAAAAGCTATCTCTTCTTTAGATGCAGTATAAAGGTCATCTATTTTTTCCTGTAGTACAAAGTTATTCCTTCCGTAACTACATTATAAAAGCTATATACATTGCAAAATCTATATCTTATTTAACAGCAGTACAAAATCTATATCTTATTCAACAGCAGTACAAAATCTATCTATTCATTCACTGAATTACAAAATGTATGTCTTATTTAACTGCAAAAAAAAAAAAAAAAAAAAAAAAAAATCCAGCACTAGAGTATCTCTTCCCTAACTGCAATATAAATACTGAATCTTCCGTAACTGCTAACTGCAGTACACAATCTACTTTGTTACAGTACAAATGGTTTCATATTCAATTTTTAACGACGAAGCTAATTTCTCCCTTAACTTGAGTATAATTACAATACAAATTCTATCTTTTCCTCAACTCCAATGTACAATCTATTTTTTCCTTAACAACACAAAAGCACTTACATATTAAGTTACATTGCATCTAACAATTCCAGCGTCGTTAGTTATTCGAGCTA
>NC_090738.1:33099462-33104462 GCF_036898095.1 Palaemon carinicauda
ATGATAATCATTATTATTATCATAGTCAAAGAATGGAGTCATTAGGATAATTGTAATTGGTTCATCAAAATCTGTAAAAAAAAAAAAAAAAAAAAAAAAAATTCCTTGGTAAGTCATAAAAATTTGGGGTCAAATATTCTTCGTGAAATTCCACCTACATTATTAAGAGGAACAGTTAAAGAGCATTTGAACTTAACTTGCGGATACAAAATCCCAACATTCAAATTTGTATATTAAATTTAGAAAATAACATAAGAACTAATTTTAGATTGATCGTCAAACACATTTCTAGAATTCTCAGTAATATTTTACAGAGGGTGAGTAGAGTCACCTTACTTATCTTACTTCCTTTCCTCACTGGGATATTTTTCCCTATTGGAGTCCTTGGGCTTAAAGCATCTTGCTTTTCCAACTAGGGTTGTAGCTTGGCTAATAATAATAATAATAATAATAATAATAATAATAATAATAATAATAATAATAATAACGTATCAACAATTCACAATATACCTGGGGATTCCATTAAAAAATCGAAAACTTAATGATTCCAGATCAGCTGATCCTTACATTACCAATCTTCACTTGTCTCTAGTGAAGATTTTACTAAGTAACGGGAAATTTGGAACTGTACCATTAAATCACATACAAAATTGGTATTACTTTCCCTCTTGTAAAAGTTAGGATTCCAGGTAATGAAGAATATCCTGTTTCGAATTGGCATTAATTTTCGCGAATACGTGGCCTTGGAAAAAAATTGGCCAATCCATTATACTCAAATTGGCTTTTAACAAACCTTGGCCTGAAACCTAATGTTCCAATTAGCAGAGCGTTACTTGCAACATCAACTAAAAGAAAAAATTACTTTTTTCTCGTAGCAAATTGGTCATGAGCAACCGTATTGACCCTTGAGGAATTACAAACAGTAGCCTAAATTAAAGAATGAACAAAAGTTGGCAAGATCATCAGTAGAGGTTATAGATTGATACATGTTGCATGAATGCACCGGTGTATGTTATAAATCTAAAAGGTAGTAGGTTGGCTAGGGCCCCAGCCACCTGTTGAGATACTACCGCTAGAGGGTTATGGGGTCTTTGACTGGCCAGACAGTACTACATTGGTACCTTCTCCCTGGTTACGGTTCATTTTCCCTTTGCCTACTCATACACCAAATATTCTGGCCTATTCTTTACATATTCTCCTCTATCCTCATACACCTGACAACACTGAGATTACCAAACAATTCTGCTCTCACGGGATTAACTACTGCACTGTAATTGTTCAGTGGCCCCATTCCTCTTGGTAAGGGTAGGAGAGGCTCTTCAGCTATGGTAAGCTTCTCTCTGGGAGAAGGACACTCCAAAATCAAACCACTGTTCTCTAGTCTTGGGTAGTGCCATAGCCTCTGTACCATGGGCTTCCACTGTCTTGGGTTAGTTCTCTTGCTTGAGTGTACACTCGGGCACACTATCCTATCTAATTTCTCTTCCTCTTGTTTTGTTAAAGTTTTGATAATTTATTTAGGAAATATTTTTGTTAGTTATTCTTCTTAAAATTTTCTATTTTTCCTTGTTTACTTTCTTCACTAAGCTATTTTCCCTGTTGGAGCCCCAGGGCGTATAGCATCCTGCTTTTCTAACAAGGATTGTAGCTGAGCAAATAATAATAATAATAATAATAATAATAATAATAATAATAATAATAATAAAAATAATAATACTTTTAACTCAATCAATTTCTATAATTGGAATCAATTTTCAATCTTATCATACTTACATACAGAAATTGTATGCATCATTTTCCCTTATATGATATCTCAGCGAGTCCTAAAAAATGAAGTTGCTAGACCCATGGTCTTTTGACCTCAGCAATGATTGGTGGCTATTTAGAGCCTAGTGGGCGATAGCCTGGATCGAACGTGGTTTCAAAGATTTGCACACACGCGTTGTTTCCCATAATAATAAGCTACTCCAGATAAAAAAAATAATAATTACATGTCATAATTATCCCATAACTAGGGAATCAACGCTATACACTCGGGCACATATCATGTCTTATTTCTCTTCCTCTGGTTTGGTTAAGGTCTTTTAATTTGTATAGGAGATATCTATTTTTATTTTGTTACAGTTCTTGAAACATTTTATTTTTCCGTGTTTCCTTTCCTCACAGGGCTATTTTCCCTTTTAGAGCCCCTGGGCTTATAGCATCCTGCTTTTCCAACTAGGGTTGTAGCTTAGCTATATATAGAACTACAACAAAAAAACCAAGTCTAGTCCAATTCAGTACAAAGGCCTCAGACATGTCAATTCATATCTGGGATTTGGCCAGTGCGGATTGGTCACGGTGGGAGATTTTTGTCTGATCAATCAGAGGAAACCAACCTAGCATGGGTGACCCTGACTAGTACAGCTTTGCTGATCATGGCGATACGCAAACCCTTTCACCACGTTAAGGCATCCCTAGATATACAGTATACAGTATATACATACATGAATCAAACCATTTTTTTTAGCATAGACCAAAAGTTATCTTTCATCAATGAAATTGTACCTAATTTACTAGATTAACTAATTCCTTAATAAGCCTATTTTTTTTTTAAATTCCATTCTACGAAAATACAGACAATTAATAAATTCCTAAAAGTTTGTATCAAGGTAAAATAGATTTAACAAATTACTTTCAATATTAAAGAATATTATACAATTTACTTTCACAAATTCATCCTGATTTATCACCTAAATTTTTCAAAAAACTATCTGAATTATTCCAGAAAATAACAATTCTAATCAAAATCGAATTTCCTGCAAAAAAAAACTTTCACGAAATGCGCATATGCTAATTAATAAAAAGAAAACTTTCATGAAATGCACATATACTAATTAATAAAAAGGAAACTTTCATGAAATGCACATATGCTAATTAATAAAAAGAAAACTTTCATGAAATGCACATATACTAATTAATAAAAAGAAAACTTTCATGAAATGCACATATACTAATTAATAAAAAGAAAACTTTCATGAAATGCACATATGCTAATTAATAAAAAGAAAACTTTCATGAAATGCACATATACTAATTAATAAAAAGAAAACTTTCATGAAATGCACATATGCTAATTAATAAAAAGAAAACTTTCATGAAATGTACATATGCTAATTAATAAAAAGCAAACTTTAATGAAATACACATATGCTAATTAATAAAAAGAACACTTTCATGAAATGCACATATGCTAATTGATAAAGAAAAATTCATGAAATGCACATATGCTAATTAATAAAAAAAATCTTTCACGAAATGCACTAATGCTAATTGATAAAAGAAAACTTTCATGAGATGCACCAATACTAATCGATAAATAAAACTTTCATGAAATGCATATATGCTAATTTACCTCGGGACTCAACTTTTGAAAATATGCGATGTCTACTTGACTCGAACCAAAGACCAAAGGTAATGTTCGAGCTTAAAGTGCAAAGTTCCAGACAGACATAACTAAACTTTTGCCCTTTCCTTCACGATTGAATGTGTAATGCATCTGATCGACTGGAATTTCTTCCCTTGTTTTACAATTGTCATGTAATTTTTAACTCATCTATATATGTAATATATATATATTTGTGTGTGTGTGTGTGTGTTTTAGCGGATGCGGGACAAGTAGGATACACCGTGACATTTTCTCAACATGTCTCTAGATTTGCTACTCTCTCTCTCTCTCTCTCTCTCTCTCTCTCTCTCTCTCTCTCTCTCTCTCTCTCTCTCTCTCTCTCTCTCCAGATACACACACATATCTCCTCTCACGCCCATTGACGCAAAAGGGCCTCAGTTGGATTTCGCCAGTCGTCTTGAGCTGTTAAATCAATACTTCTCCTCTCATATATATATATATATATATATATATATATATATATATATATATATATATATATATATATACATATATCGTTGACAAGACTCCATGGGTACACCTGCAGGCCCCCAGAACATCAACCCCTGTTAGCAGACCACCCTAAGTGACTAACTATAAATACATAATTTGCTGTTTAGGTGAAAAGTGGATAGGATTCAACGGAATTCCCCACATAATGCTACATCTCACCTAGTCCGGCACACTATTCTATCATATTTCTCTTCCTCATTGCTTTTTTTACGTTTTGATAGTCTATAAATTGAAAGGTCTATATTAATCTTGTTACTGTTGAAGTATTCTATTTGAATTGTTCATTACTTCTATTATAGTTAATTTATATCCGTATTTCCTTTCCTCATTGGGCTATTTTTCCCTGTTGAAGCCCTTGGGCTTATAGCATCCTGCTTTTCCAACTAGGGTTGTAGCTTAGTTATAATAATAATAATAATAATAATAATAATAATAATAATAATAATAATAGTCCATTATCATTTCCTTTATGAGGAGGGTATCATAACCACTAGAAGCAGGGTGGCTCCACAGGAATAAAAAAATATGACAATTATTACTGACACCTTCACACTAAACCAAGACAATAGTCAATGAACATCATTGCAAAAATGATGAAAAAGGCTCATGTATAGCACGTTGAACCTCCCTACATACACTGCATAATTAACCTCTACTTCTCATGTGTCCAATCTTGCATTTTTCTGGGTGGCCACAGCCTTGGGCCTACCCCAAAATACTTCAATACTTTCAACATCTTCTTGGTTTACCATTTCTTTCTAATTGTGGTTTATAGCGTACTTTTCTATTCATGAGACTAACATATTATTATTATTATTATTATTATTATTATTATTATTATTATTACAAGCCAAGCTATAACCCTAGGTGGAAAAGCAAGATGCTATAAGCCCAAGGGATCCAACAGGGGAAAAATAGCTCAGTGTGGAAAGGAAATAAGGAAATAAATAAACGATACGAGAAATAATTAACAATTTATAAAATATTCTAAAAACAGTAACAACATCAAAACATATATTTCATATACAAACTATAAAAAGACTTATGTCAGCCTGTTGAA
>NC_090738.1:33114462-33119462 GCF_036898095.1 Palaemon carinicauda
TCAATTAGATTTCGGCAATATAAAAACTAACAAAACAAGAGGAAGAGAAATAAGATTAAATAGTGTGTCCGAGTGTACCCTCAAGCAGAACTCTAACCCAAGACAGTGGAAGACCATGGTACAGAGGCTATGGCACTACCCAAGACTAGAGAACAATGGTTTGATTTTGGAGTGTCCTCCTAAAATCTTCATGGGGATTATGTTGAGCATTCCTGAAAACAGATAGGAATGTAGTGACGAACATATATGCTTGTTTAATTTTGGGGGGTTTTTGCATTTTACATTACATGTTATATTCCGGTACAGAAAACCAAAAGCGAATAACAAATAATTTTATACTCCATTCATGACTATTTCTTATAATTTATTTTTTGGAGTTTTTATGCATTTTACATTAAATGTTATATTTCTGTAGTAGAAAGCAAAAATAAATAACAAATTGATTCTTCATTCATGACTTTTTTTATACCATTTTTTTTTTATTAATTTTACATTAAATGATATATTTCGGTACATGAAACCAAAAGTGAATAACAAATTGAATCTTCATTCATGATTTTTTTATAATATATTTTTCGGAGTTTTTATGCATTTTACATTAAATGTTATATTTCAGCAGCAGAAAGCAAAAATGAATAACAAATTGACTCTTCATTCATGACTTTTTCTTGTAACTTATTTTTTAATTCATTTTACATTAAATGTTATATTATGGTAGAGCAAACCATAAGTGAATAACAAATAATTTTATTCTCCATTCATGACTATTTCTCATAACTTATTGCTTGGATTTTTATGTATTTTACATTAACTGTTATATTTCAGTAGCGGAAAGCAAAAATGAAAAACACAAACAAACAAACACATAAACCGGGGGTAAAACATAACCTCCTTTCAACTTCGTTGGTGGAGGTAATAAATTGATTTTTCATTTAGCAGATTTTCGTATTCCTTAAGCGTAGCGGTTTTATTCGATTAAAAATGAATAAAGAAAGTAACGAATTAATAAATAAAGAGAATTTATTATGAAACATGTAAAAAAAACAATCGGTGTGAATTAGGATGCATGTCCTTCATTACTATCAATACTTTATAAATATAGTTTGATTTCTTAATCACAACAATAAAACGTAAAAAAATGTCCCGCTTCTACAGACAGAGTTCATTAATTTATAATATTACTATTATTAATAGTAGATAAGCTACAACCCTTGTTGGAAAAGTAGGATGGTATTAGCCCAAGGGCTCCAACAGGGAAAACAGCCCAGTGAGGAAAGGAAATAAGGAAGCAGATAGAATAGTGTGCTTGAGTGAACCGTCGAGTAAGAGAACTCTACCCCATGAAAGAGTAAAACCCTGGTACAGAGGCTATGGCACTACCCAAGACTAGGGAACAACGGTTTGATTTTAGAGTGTCCCTCTTCTAGAAGAGCTGCTTACCATAGCTAGAGAGTCTCTTCTAGTTGAATAATTCCATCTTTACTTTTCAAGTCCTCAGTAAACTCTCAGGTTTAATTTATTTTTACCGAGCAGACAAACAAACAAAAATTCAGATAAATAGAAAGCAAGAAAATGAAGTATACTATCTTTGTTAAATGCCTTATTTATTTATGAGTTATCACATGGGAATAAAAATGCTCAGACTATCATATAGTTAAATTTTTATTTCAAGATATTGACAATGTGTATATTGCAAAAAAATGGGTGGAGTGATCTCGTACCAATGAAAAAATAATCACACACACACACAGTCAAACACACACAGATATATATATATATATATATATATATATATATATATATATATATATATATATATATATATATATATATATATATATATATAGATGGATATAGATATAGATATGGATATATAAACTCGATTCTCCGTCCAGATCAAGAACGATATGAAAATTCCCTTTTCAATTTCCCCGACATATCGTCTACGCTCCCCCAAAAATATCAATTGTTTTCACAAATAACATTTCCAGATATTTTGGAAACTATATAGGTAAACTATGTCTTATTTCACAGAGTTTGTGATTTTCTATTTCAGTAAAAAAATTGGAAAAATACAGAAAAACAGACTTATATTTAGAAAAAGCACCTGACCAGAACATATTTTGAATTATATTTTGCATTTATTGACAATGATGACAGTAATAATTTGTCTTTTACCAAATTTTTGAAGCAAGTACAAAAATCAAAATCCTTACGCCTAACTATTTACATATGAAAGAAAATATGGTGAGTAAATTTGTAAAAAACACGAGTTACAGAAATTCATGAAAAAGGTCACATTAGGTGAACTAGTCCAATCTTACTAGAGGGTTCACTCGGGCACACTATTCTATCTTATTTCTCTTCCTCTTGTTTTTTTTTTTTTTAAGATTTTATAGTTTATATAGGAAATATCTATTTTAATGTTACTGTTCTTAAAATATTCTATTTTTCCTTGTTTCCTTTCCTCACTGGTCTATTTTTCCCTATTAGAGCCCCTGGGTTTATAGCATCCTGCTTTTCCAACTAGGGTTGTCACTTAGCAAATAATAATAATGATGATGATAACAATAATAATAAAAATAATAACAATAATAATAATAATGATAATAATAATAATAATAATAATAATGATAATAAAAATAATAATAATAACACTAATAATAATAATAAAAACAATAGTAATAATAATAATAATAAAAACAACAACAATAATAATAATAATAATAATAATAATAATAATGATGATGATGAATCCAAAAGCAAAAAAAAGGTACCTATGCTTGAAATGGTCAAACTTCCAACTCACGGGATTCAAGAACAATTCCTATTCCACTTTGATCAAAACCTAAACCTGAAGTAGTGTTTCTCAGTTCTTGACCTCTTTTGACTAAATATGCTCCATAAACCATTTGTTAATATTCGACACAGAGTCGTCACCTCTTTCGACTGGAAAATTTTCGATAAAATATTTGCTTATATTCGATACTGAATCATGATCTCTTCCAACTGATAAGTAATCGATAAAATATTTGTCAATATTCGACGATGATTCGTCATCTCTTTTAACTGTAGAAAATGTTGGATAAAATATTTGTCAATATTCGACGATGATTCGTCATCTCTTTTAACTGTAGAAAATGTTGGATAAAATATTTGTCAATATTCGACGATGCTTCGTCACCTCTTTGGACTAGAAAATGTTTGATAAAGTATTTTCCAATATTCGATACTGAATCGTGATCTCTTTCGACTAGTACATAATTGATAAAATATTCGTCATTATTCGACACAGATTCGTCACCTCTTTTGACTAGAAAATGTTCGATAAAATATTTGCCAATATTCGACACAGATTCGTCACTTCTTTTGACTGTAGAAAATGTTTGATAAAGTATTTTCCAATATTCGATACTGAATCGTGATCTCTTTCGACTAGTAAATAATTGATAAAATATTTGTCAATATTCGACACAGATTCGTCACTTCTTTTGACTGTAGAAAATGTTGGATAAAATATCGTCAATATTCGACACAGATTCGTCACTTCTCTTGACTGTAGAAAATGTTTGATAAAGTATTTTCCAATATTCGATACTGAATCATGATCTCTTTCGACTAGTAAATAATTGATAAACTATTTGCCAATATTCGACACAGATTCGTCACTTCCTTTGACTGTAGAAAATGTTGGATAAAATATTCGTTAATATTCGACACAGATTCGTCACCTCCTTCAACTAGAAAATGACGGATAAAATATTAGCTAATATTCTACAAAAAATCTGTGGTAAAAAGGAAGATTTTGGATGAAATATTCACAAACACTTACATATTATATATACAAATCTAATAACAATTTCAGTCAAATTACGAGTCAGTCAAATCACATGACTGATGAGGATTCATACTAACTGAAAGTAGCCAATCATGAGGATTCATTTGTCACGGTTGGGCCCTTCGAGTGAAGGAGACGACGGAGACGCTGATGGGTCAAAGACTTATGACGAATGACAAAGGAAATCGTGGGAAACTGCTCTCTTGCGCCCCTGTAATCCTGACGGAGTTCAAGAGGAAAGGAGCATTTGACAATGCAAATTACACACTCATGGTTACACGCACACACACACACACTATATATATATATATATATATATATATATATATATATATATATATATATATATATACAGACATGCATACAGTATAGACATATCTATATATATATAAATAAATAAATAAATAAATATATATATATATATATATCTATATATATATATATATATATATATATATATATATATATATATATATATATATATATATATATATATTTGTATGTGCGTGTAATCAAGATAGAAAACAAAATGGACATGGCTATACACAAACGCAGTCTATTTGGATATATATATATATATATATATATATATATATATATATATATATATATATATATACATTATATATATAGGTGTGTGTGTATGTGTGTGTATTTAACTTTCTACAAAAGATACAGACCCTTTCATTTCGTTACGAACCATTTTTAACTTTTATTGCGCAAGGACTACGAGAACTATATTCTAAACAAGACAGCTATTTGGTACTCAAAAGCCACAACATTCTTTTCTGACAAATGGAATGACATGAAGCAAAAATTAGATGGCTAAAGATGTCTGAACATTATATATTGGATGACTACTGGTACGGAAAACAAAATATGGATTTTACATTTCAAGAACGTATGCTAGGCGTACAACTTCAAGAAGATTAAATTAATAAATGCGAGTTTTCAATCATGACTATATCCCGTAAAAAAGTCATAAATTAAATACAATTTGCAAAGAAAAATCTAACTTACAACGTAAGTAAAAACATTGGCAAAGACTTCAAAATTTTCAAAAACTGATTGACGCTTGAATGTTTTACTTTCAGAACAACACAAAGCGTAAATAGAAAACAATATATACATGTCAAAAGCATTAATATACAGTATATACATA
>NC_090738.1:33124462-33134462 GCF_036898095.1 Palaemon carinicauda
TATATATATATATATATATATATATATATATATATATAATATATATATAAGTGTATAGATAGACAAATAACAGATTAAAAACTATACAAATCTATATAGAAAATTATAGAATCCAAAAATTCCTTCCAGTCCCTTCTCCTTCCTAAGACGTCTGTTTCTCCCTCACAGACGGACCCTGAAGACACCCGCCATCTATACAACAACCTCCTTAACGGCTGCAATTCCACACCACCAATGATGCCTCCATTACGGCACTTACGTTGCAGCTACTGCAATATTCACCTGCGCTGTCCTCTCCGCAGATATCAAACAACAGCATCCCATTGAAGAGCTCCTCGAGATGAAATATATAACGACCTCAATACTCTCCCAAAAGGCCTCGTTGTTGCCTTCCTATTATTGCGGTCTCATCTGCAGTAACGATTGCTGAGGCCACATGTTATCGTCTAAAAGTATCGTTTTCTGATTGGTCTTTGCCATGTCTTGGGTCAGGTAGGGAAGGGGTGGGGTGGAGTGAGGTTGGGGGTTGTTTCTTGAACCCCATACCATCCTTCAAATGCTACCCTCCCCCCTTCTTCTGAATCCACCTTTTCTTAAGTTGCTTCTTATTTCGCCGTATCAACGAACGATATTTGGGATAATTTTAAAGTGTCCTAGTCCGTTCATCATAGGTATCGGATATACAAAATTAATTGAGTTACTAAATACGAAAATGAATAGACAATTTAGTAAATGAATAAAAGATGTTGCATTAAATCGTTAAATTATATCAAAATAAATAAATGAATAAATTATAGATTTTATATTAAAATGTCAAATGGCATCTGGAACCATTTTTGTCATCTTATAATCTTATCACTAATATATATATATATATATATATATATATATATGTATATATATACAGTGTATATATAACAGTGTATATATATATATATATATATATATATTTAAAATTACAAATATATATAAAATAGTACCAAAAAATTGGGACATAAATATATGTATAAATTAATGAATGAATGAATTAATAAAATACTTGTGACATATATATGAATAAAAAAATTAATACAGTAAATAATAGGAACATTAAAACGTAAATAGGTAAATAATCGCTAATATAAACAATGAGAATAATAGTTTAAAAGATGTCTCACACTAACAAGAGTTCCTCTCACCGTTTTGAAATCTATCTGTCTTCAAAGATGTCAATAAATAAATAGATATAAATACATAAAATACGTTATCGATTTTTACAAAATTACTGAATGACACCAAGAACTTTCTACGGCACTTGACGTATTTATCAAATAACTAAATGGATAAACCAAGGAATAAGTAAATACTAAGAAAAATAAAGAGATAAATAAATAAATACGTGAATAAATAATCGATATCTCTTTATACTTGCCAAGTGACATCAAGGAACCCTTTTTCCAATTCAGTTTTCATCTTATTAATCGATGTTCGCCAACGGTTGTATAAGCGGATGAGCAACCTGGTGGAGTGACGAGAACTTAATATGGAGGAAATGTTCCCCAAAATCTCGTTGAAGTTACTAGCAGCAAGGTGACGGATTGAGTTTAAGGCGATATACTAAGTCTTTTCGGCTTATACTCCTGATGCCTGTCGGTTGACCTCACTGGAATTAGTATGGACAGGCAGGGGTTCCTTGCCTTAGTTAGATAGGCACTGCACATCACAAGGAACTGGCTATCCTTTGATGAATTTAGCCAATGAATCCTTTATGTTGAGGCACTCGGGTCAATAGGCGTAGGAGGAGATGATAATTATGATGATGATGATGATGATTAATTTAAACAAAAAAGTATAAGAATAATTGAATTGTTTATAAATAACCGATTTCTATCAAATTGTCCAATAACACTAAGATTCACTAGACAATTCTACATCCTTATGACCTAAATTAATTCACTCCCTTACCGTAGAGATAAAATACATTAAGAGGCTTTTAAAATGCAGCACATTATCCAAATTACAACAAAAAATTTAATTTGTACCAAATTGTCTAATAACACTAATATCCACTTGACCATTCTGCATCCTCATGATCTAACTCACTCCCTTATCGTAGATAAAATACATTTAAGAGGCTTTTAAACTGCAGCAAAATATCACAATTACAACAATAAATAATAAAATTTTCATCAAAATGTCAAATAACACTAATATCCCCCTTGGCCGTTCTACATCCTCACTCCCTTTTCGTAGCGATAAAATACATTAGGAGGCTTTTAAACTGCAGCAAAATATAAAAATTACAACAATTATTAATCATGGCCAACATGCGCTTCAAGTAGCTGTCAATCAAAGCGTCGATTAATTTAGGAACCCGCTAACTCCCTGTTCCAGTCATGGGCATTCGCGCAAGTGAGCAAGAAACACAACAGCAACATTTGTTTTACAGCGTAGTCTTGACCCTTCTCCGCTAATTTTCTTTTTAAATGGTGTATATTTCCTTATAAATTTCCTTCGTGGGCCAATCAGCGGTCTGGATACAGATTACAATGCGCTGATTGGTAGACTCTCGTCTGTCAACCAACAGCGTGTGGTGTATTGTCTCTTCATTGAAGTGAATTTGAACACATTTACCACCATAGTGTAGTTGCAATTATATTTCAATACATTTCACATATTTTGGAAAACAAAAACTAAAAAATTCAGGGATAATATGATAAGAATGGTAATTAAATAATCGTCAGTGAAATCATATTCAAAATACAATTATACAACCAATTATTATCATTACAATTGGTGTTGATGCTGTTATTGTTCTTGATCATGATAACCAAAATCCCACTTAAAACAACCGAACTGGAATCGAAATTATGCCTTTTTGGTCCATCTGTTTTTTCCCGGTTTGGTTTTACTGTTTGATCTTTACGATTACAGTTAAGGATTTAGTTAACGTCACCAATATTCAACTTTTAAAATAAGTTTTATTATCCATTTTCAACTAGAATTAAAAAAATAATCCTAGTTGAAAAGGATATTTTAGTATAAAATGTTGCTCTGAAATCATAACTTATCATCATTTACTTCCAGTATCTAGTTAACCTCAACAACTA
The DNA here is from genome assembly GCF_036898095.1 of Palaemon carinicauda. Classification (NCBI taxonomy): domain Eukaryota; kingdom Metazoa; phylum Arthropoda; class Malacostraca; order Decapoda; family Palaemonidae; genus Palaemon; species Palaemon carinicauda. The sequence continues at coordinate 33,127,552 of NC_090738.1, forward strand.
GAAACTAGCGCTGCTGTAAGAGTTAGACATGCTGATGATCCATATAGACTATTCGAAATTAGTGTGGATCATGCAATAGGAGGAAGAACGTTTTGTTATGCTGCACCGATTCTCTTCAACGACCTTCCACTTGATGTCAAGAATAGCAAAAATGTGGCAGCTTTCAAGAAATACCCGAAGACTTATCTCTTTGGAAAGTGTTATGATAGTGATCTGAAAACTACTAAGCCTGAATACAAATGCTAGCGAATAACTGAAAAGATACAGAGCAAAATATAAACTGGAAAGAAATTATTTTCACACACCAAAGCCCGTCTGAACAGACTTAGTGTCTGATGGAGGGCGAGAAATAAACCCCTAAAAGTAAAAGTAAAAGTAAGTATTTGGAATCGTCAATATGACACCAGTTCACACCGTAAAGCATCGACCTTTATTTCTTTCTTTATGCTAAGTTTTTCCTTATTACAGTTTCATCTTTACGATTACTGTTAAGAGTTTAGTTAACGTTACCAATATTTAGCTTTTAAAACAAGTCTTATTTTACATTTTCAGCTGGAATTAAAAAACAACAATCCTAGTTGACACCGCCATTTTGGCATAAAATTTAGCCCTCATTCACGCCCAATATCTTCTGCCTAACCTCAACATCTACGAACCTAGTTGGAATCATCAAGGTGACACCAGTTCACACCGTAAATCATCCACTTTTATTTCCTTCTTTGTTATTTTTTCCTTATTATCTGATTAATCTTTACAAGAACAAAACTAGTTGGAATCTAGCCCCTACACCTTCTCTCGCCCACGGACTGTCCGTAGGGAATCGTTCGCTCCCTGTTAAAATGGAGCAATTATACCCAATCGGTTGTTCCTGTCAGGGGTAATAATGATGGCTAAGCGGGGCCTTGGTCCTAGGAACAGGGGGGGGGGGTGATTGTTGTTGTGTAAAGTGGGAAGGAAAAAAATAAAGAAAGGAAGAAGTTTGTCTTAGTTTTAACTTTATTGCATGATAGTAATTAGTTTACTTGTTAATGTATTATGTAAAAAATCATATAATTTTTCCATTTAAATTATATCATAGACAGTCGTTGGCGTGTAATTTTTCAACAGTGTTGTTTATATATTTATACTTCCTGAAATGAATAATCATTTCTACATTTTGCTAAGGTATCTGGAATTAAATATGTCACCTATACATGGGTTAAGAGAACATACATTATATATATAATATATATATATATATATATATATATATATATATATACATATATATATATACATATACATACATATATACGTATATATATTTATATATATACATATACATATATATACATATATATAAGATATATATATTATATATATATATATATATGGAATTGTACTAGAAAACTCAAAACACAAACACTGTATATGTATGTATATAGTTGTATAACACTGTATACAACTATTATACAAACATATAATTACCATAGTTTAAATTCAATCATCTACGATAGCGTGATATGTATGAGCAATTCTTATTCTTATCATTATATATATTACAACTGATATGCATCATTATAAATTCTCCCTCCTGCTATTCAGTTGTTTTGGGAAAAGTACCAACATCAAAAAACTTAAGTTCCTTGAGATAGTTCGACAAACACCAAACAGACTCAAAACAGTCTCCAAATTCGAAAAAATCTTAATTTGTAGAAGTATATATATGTTAGGATTTGAATAATTAAAAAAAAAGAAAAAAAAACTTTGATCGGCAGAAGCCTTAATGGCTAATTATCAAAATTTTCATGCATATGTACTTGATATAAAACCGGTAAAACATCCCATGTGCGTGTTTATGAATGTACGAAATTAGACAGGTATATAACGTCTATGCGTGTCTGTCCTGTTTGTGTTTATGTACACACACGCGGAACAAGCAAAATGCATTTTGTTCCTAAACAACACTAACGAGCCTCCTATTCTGAACATCGCTTACGAGGTAATTAATGAACCTCATAATATTAATCTTTTGATACATAATCATTGGTGGAGGTAATCGCGAGCGGTAGGGGGGTGGGGGATAGGATGAGGAACAGATTGGGGGGGTGGGTTATTAAGAGGGTGGGTACCTACCAACGACTTCCTGTAGGGGAGGAGGGGGGGGGGGGTATTGGAGGCTATGGGATAGGCGGGATAGGGAGGATAATGCATTCTTTAATATGCAAATGAGACATCGGTACTTCTAATTCCTTTACAGTGGCCCAATGAGAAGGTACACCTCTCGCTCTCTCATGAATTAACTCTCCACCCCGATAGGTTAATCTCGCTCCACTGATTGTAATTATTAGTATCGGTGTTATTGCCCGGGTTATAGTTTACAAGTGAGGGAGGGGGCTTTAAGTAGTTAGTTTGTAAGTGATTAAAACGGTGGAAATAGTGGGTGGGAAGTTTATAAGTTATCTCGAGGGAGATCAAAATAAAATAAAAAAAAAAGTAGAGGTATGAGTGTGTGGGAGGTGACGCAAAGGACATGCTTTATTTTTTTGGTATTTCCCTCTGCCCACCCTCACTCTGCGGCCTTCTTCATTCTTCATCTAGGGCGTGGGAAGGGGGGGGGGGGGGAGAGGAGAAGAAGCATAAAGCCTCCTCTTCGATCTGTTAAGGATTTAAAAGAGAGATTGCTTTCATGAGTGAACGAATGACTGGTTTAATTCTGAACAAACCTTCGTTACAATATCAGGGCGAGTTGGAAGCAAACTAGAATAGATACTCAATTCTCTGCAAAGTATGAGAGAGAGGAGAGAGAGAGGAGAGAGAGAGAGAGAGAGAGAGAGAGAGAAGAGAGAGAGAGAGAGAGCTGGCTTGTTAGGTTATGTGTATCTTATAAAGTGTCCAAGAAATAGATTTCCTTGATGCTTATCTAGAATAAAGGGCGAAAGGGATTAAGCCAAAACAGAATTCGCATACACGACACAGCTGTGAGAAAAACATGGATGCTATAAGGTTCACTGAGAAAGTGAAATACATAAAGGAAGCGAGCTTCAGCATCAGGTTGTCTAGAAGACTATAATACCAAATTGGAAAATGTACCAAAATAAAAACAGATGTTTGAACCCTTATAATTAATACAAATTTCTAAAAGAATAACAAAGTGCGCCCGTGTGTGTGTGTGTGTGTGTGTGTGTGTGTGTGTGTGTGATGTGTGTAAGAAAAAGAGAGCGAGAGAGAATAAAGGCGGATGACCGAATGTTCTTTTAACTACAACTTTTTCTTTTTTTTCCTTTTCCTCTTCCTCTTCTTCTTTAGCCGAAACGAAGATGCCAGGCACGTAGTCGAAGGGCGCTGGGAAGAGCCAAAATATTAGGGGGCGTTTCGTCCAACAGCCCACGTGTAATTTACAAGTATCGCCAAGAGCAGTGGTACGAAATGGCGTCTACAAGACCCGAGTGAGTCTCTCTCTCCTCTCTCATCTCTCTCCCTCTCTCTCTCCTCCTCTCTCTCATCTCTCTCTCTCTCTCTCTCCGTTTTTGCTTCCACTTCAGACAAAGAGAAATTCAGGCGAGCGTTGGAGGCTGCGTTGTTCATCTCTTTAATAGCTCTACTGTGTGATGTCGAGAGGACTTCTCTCTCTCTCTCTCTCTCCTCTCTCTCCTCTCTCTCCTCTCTCTCTCTCTCTCTCTCTCTCTCTCTCAAGTATTTCACATAAATGGTCATTCAATTACCGTATTTTCATTTGGGGTGTTACCATTTCTACTATTCTTCTTCGGGTATATATAGAAAGAATGTGGGTTAAGAAAACCTCTCTCTCTCTCTCCTCTCTCTCTCTCTCTCTCCATCTCTCTCTCTCTCTTCTCTCTCACTCTCCTCTCTCTCTCTCTCTCTCCTCTCTCTCTCTCTCTCTCTCTCTCTCTCTCTCTCTCTCTCTCTCTCTCATGTACTCAATATCCTATTTCCTTAATACACTGCAATTCTCTCTCTCTTTCCCTCTTAAAATATACTTCATTATGCTTGATATCTTCTCTCTCTCTCTCTCTCTCTCTCTCTCTCTTCTCTCTCTCTCTCTCTCTCTCACCTATTCATGCACCTCAATCACCCACGTACACCCCAGTCCTCCCAATGAACCACCCACACCGCCCATCCTGACTAGACATCTCTGAACCCATGTTCGCCCACTCAAAGGTGTAGGTAATGATGGCATTGGTGAACCGAAGCCATCGCAAGTGCCGCCCATTTGGGTCGGTGGGTGGGCGAACGGGGGGATATTGCTGGCGTGGGCGGCTGCTCCTGACGTTCAATTTACTGACTCATGGAATTTGGAGCCATTTAATGTGTAACTGGGGAGCCTTGGCAATATTTCGTTGGGAATAAATAATGGAACAGAGGACTTTTTAACAATTGGTGGCTAACCATCGATCATGAAAGAGAGAGAGAGAGAGAGAGAGAGAGAGAGAGGAGGAGAGAGAGAGAGAGAGAGAGAGAGAGATGGATTAGATTTATAAATTTTAGGTCGTAAAGCTCAGCACTGGGGTCAGAGAGAGAGAGAGAGAGAGAGGAGAGAGGAGAGAGAGAGAGAGAGAGAGAGAGAGAGAGAGAGAGAGATAGAGAGAGATTGGATTACAATTATAAATTTTAGGTCATAAGGCCCAGCCCTGGGGTATGAGAGAGAGAGAGAGGAGAGAGAGAGAGAGAGAGAGAGAGAGAGACTCTTCCACGAATATCAACGATCTTGATTTAAAGTGCTCGCCCATACAATATTAATTGCTTTTTTACCATATAATGTATAATTGTGCTATATTATGTCATAACCTAGAAGCTATACTGATTTTGTGACGCTTATATCATTATTACAAGGCAAACTATAACCATAGTTGAAAAAAGCAAGATGCTATAAGCCCTTAGGGCTCCAACAAGGAAAAATAGCCCAGCGAGGAAAGGAAACAAGGAAATACATGAGCTACAAGAGGAGTAATAAAAAATAATCATTTCAAGAACAGTAACAACAATAAATTAGATCTTTATATATAACCCATAAAACCTTAAAAAAGAGGGAAGTGACATTAAATAAAAAAGCATGCCTGAGTGTACCCTCAAGCAAGAGAACTCTATTTTTGACAATGTATTTCCTTGTATAATCTTCATTCTTTACTATTTTCCCTGTTGGACACCCTGGACTTATATCATCCTGCTTTTCCAACTAGGGTTGGTAGCTTGGCAAGTAATAATAATAATAATAATAATAATAATAATAGTAATAATAATAATAATACACTATTATGCGATAACTTGTGTATCAATAGAAAAAAAAAATAACCTGAATGACGTAATCCGTATCTGCTTTGTCAGAAAATTAGCCAAAGGCTTCAATTAAAAGAAAATCTAACTGGACCTATCATCCACTGCCTTATATTAGCAAATATTCGCAACTCCTCAACACCAGTAACAGGAAAGGTTAACAAGACTTACGGAATAACTAAATTGCGAAGATTACTTGGAGATGGAAGGAAATGCGATGTACAAATAAGACTCGAAAAAAGGCTTACGAACACTCCTACACCATCATAATATAAATAGCCGATTCTATCATTCACAAGCATACCAAGCAAAGATGAATTAATACTCACTTAGTAATAAATAATATTACCTCCAAAAATGATGGTATATCCAACCATTCAAAATTGATATTTTCTCCTGCTTCAGTCAATAAAAAAAAAAGAAAAAAAAAAGGCATCCTAACCTATCTAACAAATAACATTAAATATGTAAGTTATTTATAATCCCCAATAACTGAGAAAATATCTGGTTGATAAAGTATTGAAATCAGAGTTATCTTTTAATTTAAAACACGCATTACTTGTTGGACGATAGTTAATCTTTTATCACTGGATTCAAATATTACCTGTACAAGTGTTTATTAATCCATAATAAAAAGGGCTAATAAAACATTGAAATAAATTATTTTCTTATTTTAAACACGCATTATTGATTAGACGATAGTTGATCTTTTATCATGGAATTCAAATATTACCTGTATAAGTTTTTTTATAATCCACAATAAAATAAAAACTGGCTACGAAAGCATTGAAATAAGTTATTTTTTTTTTTAGTTTTATTATTACCATTATTACGCAGGATGCTGTAAGGCAAGGGGCTCCAACAGGGAAAATAGCCCAGTGAGGAAAGGAAACAAGGAAAAATAAAACATTTCAAGAACAGCAAACAACACGCAATAGTTAATTGAATGATAAGACGATAGCTAAAAACGTCTATATTAGCCTTATATTGATCACATTACTATTACTATTATTATTATTATTATTATTATCATTATTATTATTATTATTATTATTTGCTAAGCTACAACCCTAGTTGGAAAAGCACGATGCTACAAGCCCAGGGGCCCCGAACAGGGAAAATAGCCAAGTGAAGAAAGGAAACAAGGAAAAATAAAATATTTAAAGAACACGCATTAGTTAATTGAATGATGGGACGATAGCTAAAACGTCTATATTGGTCTTATATTGATGGGCCAACCTTGATTTAGCGTAGTAGGATCGATTATCTACTATGTTTGATTGATAGACTGCGAGTAGATTACAACTGCAAACTGGGGAGATTGATAGATCGATCGGAGGACTGACTGACAAGGAATTACTTGAATGATTGATGGATTATATCTTAATGAAAATGGGAAACTTTTACTTGGAAGTCTTGGTTTTAAAGTTGCCAAATATCGATTCAAAAGAAATATGTAAATAAACGCTCAATATAGATGACTATCTTCCCCTTGGTCTTAAATGGACAGTTGATCAGTTTAGTTTAAGTTAAAGATTTACTGTTTTATTTCAGACTTTTTATACGACAATATTTTTGCAATGATGTCATTTTATTCATACACTCACTCCAATCGTGAACCATAATCTTAATTATAT
>NC_090738.1:33136962-33149462 GCF_036898095.1 Palaemon carinicauda
TATTGTTGACTTATGAATAATGTAAAATTATTTTCTAAGTTTTTAGTAATAGAAATAAAAAATATGTCACCTTGGTACTTGAAATAAAAAAATATATATATAATGAGCTGGTATCATGGCGGCCTTAATTAAATATTCAGGGATCTTGTATTCCCTTGAAAAAAAAAAAAAAAAAAAATTACAGCATCTTGGATACCTGATATTTTTATATCAAAATGAGCATCCTGGCTGTATTCAAAATTAAAATTAGACGAACTAACCTATAGTATTTTGGTTCCTCTAAGCATATATATATATATATATATATATATATATATATATATATATATATATATATAATATATTTATATATATATATATATATATATATATATATATATATGAACACTATTTTTCAAAAAAATTAAATCCATGGAAGCTGCTGGAAAATATTCTATTTATCCAAAAAAAAAAAATTGTGAATTCAAAGGAAAAGGAGAAAATCCACATAATTAATGTTTAAAGAAATAATTATTGAGTCAGGTATAACAAATGCTCATAAAATTTAATCACACCTTATACGGGTCCCACTTAAAAGTTATACAATTGTCGAAATAGACACAACAAGGTAACTTTCCGAGTTAAAACAATGACAAACGTGGCTGAACAGAGATTCCAATGCGTCAACTTGACAGTAATAACCGGTTGGGACTGTCAAAATAATCTTTCTTCATCTATCAACTAGATCCTCGGTAGAGATTGAACTTGAAGAAGGTCACGGTAGGGGAAGGATGTTCTAAAAATGGATGAATTCAATTTTGAATAAGAACGAAAATCACTTACATGCACTTTAACATATGATAAGTATAATTTTCATAATGACAATAATGAGAGAGAGAGAGAGAGAGAGAGAGAGAGAGAGAGAGAGAGAGAGAGAGAGAGAGAGAGAGAGAGAGAGAGAGAGAGAGAGAGAGAGAGAGAGAGAGAACATGAAATAAGATTGAATATAAAAAAAGCCTCTATAAAATAACAGTCAATACAGTATTCCTGCCTATAATAACAATAATAATAATAATAATAATAATAATAATAATAAAATAAGTAAGAGCACCGCAATAAAAATCGAGACTAAAAATATAATGACGAAGAGGACTTCTCACCCTAATTACAGCTGGTACAATACATGAAGAACAGTGAAGAAGACATGATTAATGATGATGGAGACCCAGAGGTACACAAGGATTGATCGAAAAAAAGAATAGAGCAGATGATCTACGCGTGAAAATGTATCAAGGAGAACTGAAACGCTGAAATATGGCAATAGGTTCCGAGGGGATAACTTAAGAGAGAAATAGTATGAATGATAACACCAGAACAAAGTCAGATTCAGGAACAAGATAACATATACAGAATAATAAACATTACCATCATCTCGAATAATGTGAAAGAAGAGGCCATAAACCAACGTCAGTGAGTGGCCATCACTAGCCAAGAACTGCTATAAAAGGACCAACACTAGCCAAGAACTGCTATAAAAGGACCAACACTAGCCAAGAACTGCTATAAAAGGACCAACACTAGCCAAGAACTGCTATAAAAGGACCAACACTAGCCAAGAACTGCTATAAAAGGACCAACACTACCCAAGAACTGCTATAAAAGGACCAACACTAGCCATGAACTGCTATAAAAGAACCAACACTAGCCAGTAACTGCTATAAAAGGACCAACACTACCCAAGAACTGCTATAAAAGGACCAACACTAGAAAAGAACTGCTATAAAAGAACTATCACTAGCCAAGAACCGCTATAAAATTACCAACACTAGCCAGTAACTGCTATAAAAGGACCAACACTAGCCAAGAACTGATATAAAAGGACCAACACTACCCAAGAACTGATATGAAAAGACCAACACTACCCAAGAACTGCTATAAAAGGACCAACACTAGCCATGAACTGATATAAAAGGACCAACACTACCCAAGAACTGCTATAAAAGGACCAACACTAGCCATGAACTGCTATAAAAGAACCAACACTAGCCAGTAACTGCTATAAAAGGACCAACACTAGCCAAGAACTGCTATAAAAGGACCAACACTAGCCATGAACTGCTATAAAAGGACCAACACTAGCCAAGAACTGCTATAAAAGGACCAACACTACCCAAGAACTGCTATAAAAGGACCAACACTAGCCATGAACTGCTATAAAAGAACCAACACTAGCCAGTAACTGCTATATAAGGACCAACACTACCCAAGAACTGCTATAAAAGGACCAACACTAGAAAAGAACTGCTATAAAAGAACTATCACTAGCCAAGAACCGCTATAAAATTACCAACACTAGCCAGTAACTGCTATAAAAGGACCAACACTAGCCAAGAACTGATATAAAAGGACCAACACTACCCAAGAACTGATATAAAAGGACCAACACTACCCAAGAACTGATATAAAAGGACCAACACTAGCCATGAACTGCTATAAAAGGACCAACACTAGCCAGTAACTGCTATAAAAGGACCAACACTACCCAAGAACTGCTATAAAAGGACCAACACTAGAAAAGAACTGCTATAAAAGAACTATCACTAGCCAAGAACCGCTATAAAATTACCAACACTAGCCAGTAACTGCTATAAAAGGACCAACACTAGCCAAGAACTGATATAAAAGGACCAACACTACCCAAGAACTGATATAAAAGGACCAACACTACCCAAGAACTGATATAAAAGGACCAACACTACCCAAGAACTGCTATAAAAGGACCAACACTAGAAAAGAACTGCTATAAAAGAACTATCACTAGCCAAGAACCGCTATAAAATTACCAACACTAGCCAGTAACTGCTATAAAAGGACCAACACTAGCCAAGAACTGATATAAAAGGACCAACACTACCCAAGAACTGATATAAAAGGACCAACACTACCCAAGAACTGATATAAAAGGACCAACACTAGCCATGAACTGCTATAAAAGGACCAACACTAGCCAGTAACTGCTATAAAAGGACCAACACTACCCAAGAACTGCTATAAAAGGACCAACACTAGAAAAGAACTGCTATAAAAGAACTATCACTAGCCAAGAACCGCTATAAAATTACCAACACTAGCCAGTAACTGCTATAAAAGGACCAACACTAGCCAAGAACTGATATAAAAGGACCAACACTACCCAAGAACTGATATAAAAGGACCAACACTACCCAAGAACTGATATAAAAGGACCAACACTACCCAAGAACTGCTATAAAAGGACCAACACTAGAAAAGAACTGCTATAAAAGAACTATCACTAGCCAAGAACCGCTATAAAATTACCAACACTAGCCAGTAACTGCTATAAAAGGACCAACACTAGCCAAGAACTGATATAAAAGGACCAACACTACCCAAGAACTGATATAAAAGGACCAACACTACCCAAGAACTGATATAAAAGGACCAACACTAGCCATGAACTGCTATAAAAGAACCAACACTAGCCAGTAACTGCTATAAAAGGACCAACACTAGCCAAGAACTGCTATAAAAGGACCAACACTAGAAAAGAACTGCTATAAAAGAACTATCACTAGCCAAGAACCGCTATAAAATTACCAACACTAGCCAGTAACTGCTATAAAAGGACCAACACTAGCCAAAAACTGATATAAAAGGACCAACACTACCCAAGAACTGATATAAAAGGACCAACACTACCCAAGAACTGCTATAAAAGGACCAACACTAGAAAAGAACTGCTATAAAAGAACTATCACTAGCCAAGAACCGCTATAAAATTACCAACACTAGCCAGTAACTGCTATAAAAGGACCAACACTAGCCAGTAACTGCTATAAAAGGACCAACACTAGCCAGTAACTGCTATAAAAGGACCAACACTACCCAAGAACTGCTATAAAAGGACCAACACTAGAAAAGAACTGCTATAAAAGAACTATCACTAGCCAAGAACCGCTATAAAATTACCAACACTAGCCAGTAACTGCTATAAAAGGACCAACACTAGCCAAGAACTGATATAAAAGGACCAACACTACCCAAGAACTGATATAAAAGGACCAACACTACCCAAGAACTGATATAAAAGGACCAACACTACCCAAGAACTGATATAAAAGGACCAACACTACCCAAGAACTGCTATAAAAGGACCAACACTAGAAAAGAACTGCTATAAAAGAACTATCACTAGCCAAGAACCGCTATAAAATTACCAACACTAGCCAGTAACTGCTATAAAAGGACCAACACTAGCCAAGAACTGATATAAAAGGACCAACACTACCCAAGAACTGATATAAAAGGACCAACACTACCCAAGAACTGATATAAAAGGACCAACACTAGCCATGAACTGCTATAAAAGAACCAACACTAGCCAGTAACTGCTATAAAAGGACCAACACTAGCCAAGAACTGCTATAAAAGGACCAACACTAGAAAAGAACTGCTATAAAAGAACTATCACTAGCCAAGAACCGCTATAAAATTACCAACACTAGCCAGTAACTGCTATAAAAGGACCAACACTAGCCAAGAACTGATATAAAAGGACCAACACTACCCAAAAACTGATATAAAAGGACCAACACTACCCAAGAACTGCTATAAAAGGACCAACACTAGAAAAGAACTGCTATAAAAGAACTATCACTAGCCAAGAACCGCTATAAAATTACCAACACTAGCCAGTAACTGCTATAAAAGGACCAACACTAGCCAAGAACTGATATAAAAGGACCAACACTAGCCAGTAACTGCTATAAAAGGACCAACACTAGCCAAGAACTGCTATAAAAGGACCAACACTAGAAAAGAACTGCTATAAAAGAACTATCACTAGCCAAGAACCGCTATAAAATTACCAACACTAGCCAGTAACTGCTATAAAAGGACCAACACTAGCCAAGAACTGATATAAAAGGACCAACACTACCCAAGAACTGATATAAAAGGACCAACACTACCCAAGAACTGATATAAAAGGACCAACACTACCCAAGAACTGATATAAAAGGACCAACACTAGCCATGAACTGCTATAAAAGAACCAACACTAGCCAGTAACTGCTATAAAAGGACCAACACTAGCCAAGAACTGCTATAAAAGGACCAACACTAGAAAAGAACTGCTATAAAAGAACTATCACTAGCCAAGAACCGCTATAAAATTACCAACACTAGCCAGTAACTGCTATAAAAGGACCAACACTAGCCAAGAACTGATATAAAAGGACCAACACTACCCAAGAACTGATATAAAAGGACCAACACTACCCAAGAACTGCTATAAAAGGACCAACACTAGAAAAGAACTGCTATAAAAGAACTATCACTAGCCAAGAACCGCTATAAAATTACCAACACTAGCCAGTAACTGCTATAAAAGGACCAACACTAGCCAGTAACTGCTATAAAAGGACCAACACTAGCCAGTAACTGCTATAAAAGGACCAACACTACCCAAGAACTGCTATAAAAGGACCAACACTAGAAAAGAACTGCTATAAAAGAACTATCACTAGCCAAGAACCGCTATAAAATTACCAACACTAGCCAGTAACTGCTATAAAAGGACCAACACTAGCCAAGAACTGATATAAAAGGACCAACACTACCCAAGAACTGATATAAAAGGACCAACACTACCCAAGAACTGATATAAAAGGACCAACACTACCCAAGAACTGATATAAAAGGACCAACACTACCCAAGAACTGATATAAAAGGACCAACACTACCCAAGAACTGCTATAAAAGGACCAACACTAGAAAAGAACTGCTATAAAAGAACTATCACTAGCCAAGAACCGCTATAAAATTACCAACACTAGCCAGTAACTGCTATAAAAGGACCAACACTAGCCAAGAACTGATATAAAAGGACCAACACTACCCAAGAACTGATATAAAAGGACCAACACTACCCAAGAACTGATATAAAAGGACCAACACTAGCCATGAACTGCTATAAAAGAACCAACACTAGCCAGTAACTGCTATAAAAGGACCAACACTAGCCAAGAACTGATATAAAAGGACCAACACTACCCAAGAACTGATATAAAAGGACCAACACTACCCAAGAACTGATATAAAAGGACCAACACTAGCCATGAACTGCTATAAAAGAACCAACACTAGCCAGTAACTGCTATAAAAGGACCAATACTACCCAAGAACTGATATAAAAGGACCAACACTACCCAAGAACTGATATAAAAGGACCAACACTAGCCATGAACTGATATAAAAGGACCAACACTAGCCATGAGCTGCTATAAAAGAACCAACACTAGCCAGTAACTGCTATAAAAGGACCAACACTAGCCAAGAACTGATATAAAAGGACCAACACTACCCAAGAACTGATATAAAAGGACCAACACTACCCAAGAACTGATATAAAAGGACCAACACTAGCCATGAACTGCTATAAAAGAACCAACACTAGCCAGTAACTGCTATAAAAGGACCAACACTAGCCAAGAACTGCTATAAAAGGACCAACACTACCCAAGAACTGATATAAAAGGACCAACACTAGCCAGTAACTGCTATAAAAGGACCAACACTAGAAAAGAACTGCTATAAAAGAACAATCACTAGCCAAGAACCGCTATAAAATTACCAACACTAGCCAGTAACTGCTATAAAAGGACCAACACTAGCCAAGAACTGCTATAAAAGGACCAACACTAGCCAAGAACTGATATAAAAGGACCAACACTAGCCAAGAACTGCTATAAAAAAACCAACACTATCCAAGAACTGCTATGAAAGGAACAACACTAGCCATGAACTGATATAAAAGGACCAACACTAGCCAAGAACTGCTATAAAAGGACCAACACTAGCCAAGAACTGATATAAAAGGACCAACACTAGCCAAGAACTGCTATAAAAAAACCAACACTAGCCAAGAACTGCTATGAAAGGAACAAGACTAGCCATGAACTGATATAAAAGGACCAACACTAGCCAAGAACTGCTATAAAAGGACCAACACTAGCCAAGAACTGATATAAAAGGACCAACACTAGCCAAGAACTGCTATAAAAAACCAACACTAGCCAAGAACTGCTATGAAAGGAACAACACTAGCCATGAACTGATATAAAAGGACCAACACTAGCCAAGAACTGCTATGAAAGGAACAACACTAGCCATGAACTGATATAAAAGGACCAACACTAGAAAAGAACTGCTATAAAAAAACCAACACTAGCCAAGAACTGCTATGAAAGGAACAACACTAGCCATGAACTGATATAAAAGGACCAACACTAGCCATGAACTGATATAAAAGGACCAACACTAGCCATGAACTGCTATAAAAGAACCAACACTAGCCAGTAACTGCTATAAAAGGACCAACACTAGCCATGAACTGCTATAAAAGAACCAACACTAGCCAGTAACTGCTATAAAAGGACCAACACTAGAAAAGAACTGCTATAAAAGAACTATCACTAGCCAAGAACCGCTATAAAATTACCAACACTAGCCAGTAACTGCTACAAAAGGACCAATACTAGCTAAGAACTGCATTAAAAAGGACCAACACTAACCAAGAACTGATATGAAAAGACCAACACTAGCCAGTAACTGCTATGAAAGGACCAACACTAGCCAGTAACTGCTATAAAAGGACCAACATTAGCCAGTAACTGCTATAAAATGACCAACACTAGCCAAGAACTGCTACAAAAGGACCAATACTAGCCAAGAACTGATATAAAAGAACCAACACTAGCCAAGAACTGCTATAAAATGACCAACACTAACCAAGAACTGATATAAAAAGACCAACACTAGCCAAGAACTGCTATGAAAGGACCAACACTACCCAGTAACTGCTATAAAAGGACCAACATTAGCCAGTAACTGCTATAAAATGACCAACACTAGCCAAGAACTGCTACAAAAGGACCAATACTAGCCAAGAACTGATATAAAAGAACCAACACTAGCCAAGAACTGCTATAAAATGACCAACACTAACCAAGAACTGATATAAAAAGACCAACACTAGCCAAGAACTGCTATGAAAGGACCAACACTACCCAGTAACTGCTATAAAAGGACCAACATTAGCCAGTAACTGCTATAAAATGACCAACACTAGCCAAGAACTGCTACAAAAGGACCAATACTAGCCAAGAACTGATATAAAAGAACCAACACTAGCCAAGAACTGCTATAAAAGGACCAATACTAGTCAAGAACTGATATAAAAGGACCAACCCTAGCAAGAACTGATATAAAATGACCAACAATAGCAAAGAACTGCTATAATAGGACCAACACTAACCAAGAACTTCTATAAAAAGATCAATAGTAGCCAAGAACTGCTAAAAAAGGACAGGGTGACTTGAGAAAAGCAGCAAGTGATACGAACATTGACTACCAGAGTAGTAGTAAACGAACAGACAAAATAACCTTGAGGACAACATCTTCCAGACTAAATTTTGATTGTCATGACCGAGAAAAAAAATCGTAATTTCAGAGTGCTATATGAGATGCTAGTGGCGTTAGAGCCAAAAATAACAGTATATGATGTCAATAATCTCTTGTCTAGAGAAACTGGAAGACTAGGTAGCATAATAATGCTCTAGCAGAAATATGTACCGCTGGAAATGGAACACACTGCGTAAGCGTGATGTAATCCTCAATGTAAACCACCAGCCTAGATAGAATGTTTGACAAAAAATTATAATACATGTATTTTTTTCGTTGTAAAAACACATACATGTATATATACACACAAACACACACACACACACACACACACACATATATATATATATATATATATATATATATATATATATATATATATATATATATATATATATATATACATATATATATATACACACACATACAGATTTGTCTCTAAAATCCGTGATACTGAGCCACAAACATCTTTTAATAAAGAATTTACTATAACCTAGGAGTAAATGCGCAAGAGCAAATTAATTTTGTGATAAGTTCTTTTCCAGGGCCCGGATTCGAACCTCTGCTACTGAATCGAAACGCAGCTGTTGGTACCTTAACGAAACCGGCTATCAAGGGTTATATTAGTAATGTGATATACATAAAAGTTTAAATATATATATATATATATATATATATATATATATATATATATATATATATATATATATATACATATATATAGTTTTCGAATTTAACCGCGTAATCCGTGTATTCATAATAAATTTGAAGAAATTCTATGTACTGTTTATGTGAACGCTGTGCAATTTTATTACAGATGTGCCTGAATACCTTGAATATTTTAACAGATAAAGTTCAAAGAACAATAGAATCAGTTGATCATTGACGGCAGTAATTAACAAACAGTCGAATTAGATTTACAATCTAAAATTAAAAATACGATCCTTCTCCAATAACATTTTCGTTTTCTGAGACATTTAGTTTTTACAAGATTCAAGAGAAATCTAGAACTTGCTCCTTTTCAAAATCATACGAACACAAATACACAAAATATGAAATACCTCTCGTGTTTTTATATTTCAGTAACAGCTTTAAGTACTTTTGAAAAAAAAAAAAGAAAGAAAAAGAAAATGAATAGGACAAATAGATAACTGTTGGGGAAAATAAGTCCCGCCCCCCAAAAAAAAATTATTAACAACCCTGGGGGAAAATAAAAAATAAAAAATTAACATTACTAACAACCCGACATCATTCGTTATAAACCACTCTCGCTATAAAACAATCCCGTGATTGTATTTCTGCATAATTCTTTCCAACAAGTCCAGAGACCTCGTTCCGTCCGATCTTCCCTTTTATTAACCCGTAAACCGGGGCATAATATCTCCGCTTCACCACTACTGCACCTCTCCTAACTCTGGGTAAACGAACCATTTCTTTCAACAGAGATCACGAAACACCGACCTTCTAATTAAAAACAATACGCTTCATGCATTAGCCTCGAGTGATGCATTTCCGTTAGCGAGCTGATTTACAGAGGAAAGGGGATTTTTCCCTTTCTATTTTTCGAGAAATATGACCACATTTCGGGGATACGAGAAGAGAGGGAGACAAGAGAGGGTCAGAAGGGTCGAAATGAGTCTCTCTCTCTCTCTCTCTCTCTCTCTCTCTCTCTCTCTCTCTCTCTCTCTCTCTCTCTCTCTCATATTAGGGGGTGGGGCCAGGTAATTTATTATATACAGCACCGAACAGGTCATAAATTGAAAGAACCATGTGGCGAACGCTTCATTAACACATGCGCTAAATTAATCTGCCGCTAATGTGAGACGGGCTGGCTCCAGTCGCACCTCTGGAAGCTAGAAGAAGAGAAGAAGGGGGGTTGGGGGAAAGGGAGGGGGGGGGGAGAAAGGTGTTATGAAGGCGGGGGGGGGGGGGTTAGGAGATGCGCTTGTGAGGGTTAGTTCTGAAAACTGAGAGTCGTTTCAAAGCCCCAGCTAAAGGCGGAAAGATCTCAAGATGTACATAATATTAAGATTTTTTTTTTTATTTGAAAAGACAGCTCTCAATGTAACTTTTAAGTATTGGATCTTAATTATAAGGGAAATTTTAGGAAAGATTACATTACTTAAAATAGATTACTTAAAAATGGATTTAATTTCGTTAAAGGACTGCTTTGATAAAATGTGCTATTCAGTCACACGTCGGATTAAAACTCGAAAATTGTAAATCATTGGGACACTGCTGTTCCTAAAGCCTAGTTATGCTTCAATTCGTTTACTTTTCCGGGTATAGTACACAGTACATTGCTTTAATGTATTTCCAAAGTCCCCAAAGGTAACTAAATACACATAAATGTTATCAAGATGCTCCTCTCTCTCTCTCTCTCTCTCTCTCTCTCTCTCTCTCTCTCTCTCTCTCTCTCTCTCTCTCTCTCTCTCTCTCTCTCCAATAAAACTTGGTCATCTTCTGACTCTTTGAAGGTAATTTCTGGCGGTCAGGAGATTTTTCAGGATCGTATATTAACATCATCAACAACAAATGCAGCCGTTTCTATTCCACTGCAGGACAAAAGCCTCAGAGGTCTAGCAATTGGCCAATTCTCATTTTCACGCTAGCCATTGAAGACTGGTGATGGTGGGAGATTTTCATCTCACTCACAACAAACCAACCTAGTATGGGTGGCCTAGGGTAGTACAGCATTGCTGATAATGACGATAAGCAAACCTTTTCACCATGTTAATCGTGTGAGATCATCTCCTATTATTATTATTATTATTATTATTATTATTATTATTATTATTATTATTATTGAATGCTAAGCTACAAAGCTAGTTGGAAAAGCAGCATGCTATAAGCCCAGGGGACCCAACAGGGAAAATAGCCCAGTGAGGAAAAGAAATAAGGAGAAATAAAATATTTAAAGAATAGTAACAATATTAAAATAAATATTTACTATATAAAATATAAAAACTTTAACAAAACAAGAGGAAGAGAAACTAGATAGAACAGTGTGTCCGAGTGTACCCTCAAGCAAGAGAACTCTAACCCAAGACAGTGGAAGACCATGGTACAGAGGCTATGGCACTACCAAAGATTAAAGAACAATGGTTTGATTTTGGAGTGTCCTTCTCCTAGAAGAGCTGCTTACCATAGCTGAAGAATCTCTTCTACCCTTAGCAAGAGGAAAGTAGCCACTGAACAATTAGAGTGCAGTAGTTAACCCCTTGAGAGAAGAAGAATTGTTTGGCAATCTCAGTGTTGTCAGGTGTATGAGGACAGAGGAGAATCTGTAAAGAATAGGCCAGACTATTCGGTGTCTGTGTAGGCAAAGGGAAAGAACCGTAACCAGAGAGAAGGGTCCTATGTAGTACTGTCTGGCCAGTCAAAGGACCCCATAACTCTCTAGCGGTAGTATCTCAATGGGCGGCTGGTGCCCTGGCCAACCTACTACCTATAATTAACGTGTTTTTTTTACCCATTTTTGTATGGGATAAGCATAGATGCCTTCTTTTTGAAGGACTTTGCTTTGGCTTTGGGGTAGACTAAACTCCTGATCAGCTGCCCTGCCTGATATCGCTTTAGACCCCGGCAGCCTATGTACATGTATTGTACTAATGGATAATTTGGTCATTATGTGTTTTTCACATTTTACATTGTAAGTGCATACTCATATAACATTTAACTTGCCAAACAGGTGGAACAGGCTGGAATACAACACATTATAAAACGTCCATAAAACTGGAATTATTTTGACAATTATTTAAATGACTTATGATACAAAATTAGACAGATGTTATGGAATAAGGTAGAAATTGAGATAAGGCCGAATCGGGAATGATAGAAATTCCAAGAAGTACAATCGAAATGATTATTCGCGAGTGGCATTAATGAAACGTTTAAGATAGAGCCGAAGATATGAAAATCATCGATCGAAAAACCAAGATGAACTATAGCAACAAGCTCAAATAAACAATTATCGAATGGTGCAGCCTCAGCCACCCCTCCAAAAAAGAAAGAAAAAAAAAAGAAAACAACAGCC
>NC_090738.1:33154462-33159462 GCF_036898095.1 Palaemon carinicauda
GGACCAGGGGGAACCAGGCAGTGGATTCTGATGAAACAAAAGATTGACCAATTGCACTCCCAAAACATGACTGGGCTACAGTGCTGGTCCCAGTTAATGTTACACACTGCAATTTATAAATATACTAAGTAAAACCAAGAGCACACACACACACACACACACACACTGATTCAACCCTTCCCACCCACTCCTTTCTTTATAACCCGCTGGTTCGGTAATTTGTGGGGGAGTTTGGTTTACGAGTGTACCTCTCGGGGTACACCCTCTAACCAAGGTATGGAAAAACATTTAAAGCAGAGGTCTAGAAGAATTGGTTGAAAAAAAAAATCACTAATGAATTGTTAAGAAAACGGTTTCATAGATAGCCGAGTATCTCCAGGAATCGGTCTCTGAGAGAGAGAGAGAGAGAGAGAGAGAGAGAGAGAGAGAGAGAGAGAGAGAGAGTCTTAGAAATATGGACTAATATGGTAACGTTCCTTCCTGGTGATAGCCAAACTGATAGTCCGTGGGCTGAGGGGGCTCACCTTGCACCCCCCCCCCCTTAAAATTGACAAAAGTGCATTTAGGTTGTAGCTTTTGATCCATATTTTCATTTTTTTAATGTTCCCATTGAAAAAATAGGGACGCACTACCACTACTGGGCCACTTTCTTCGATGACATCATCGAATTTTGCTCCTGCCAATTTTGGGGTAGGGGAAACCAAATTAGACATAACTCCGGACTGAATGGTCAGAGAAAGATGAATGACATATCAAAATGTTTGCTTTGGGCCTCTCTAACAGATAAAATAGACAATTTGCAATTATGTTTAATAATTAGGTCACCAGAGGTCAAAAGGTCACCAAATTTGAGGTCAAGTGAAAATTTTAGGTACCTCCATAAATGTAACCCCAGGACCAGCCAGACCAATATCTGATGACATTTTCTGCCTTATTTCATCTCTAGAGACCTCAACAAATAGAATGATAACCATTAAGTGTACTTATTGGCCAAATCATGGAAATGAGATGTTATGTAAAAAAGTCAATTTTCAAATTAGTCGTTTTTTAGCCTCAAAATCGTAAAAACTGATAAAGCTCATAACTCTTCTTACAGAGGGGCTACGGAAATTATTTTGGTGTGTTTTCCCAGGTTTTGGGGTCAAAGAATACCAAAAATAGCATTCTCAACAATGTCAACTAATTACATCATGCTGAAATTCAAGATGGCCGCCACTCTGGACGCCGTAATTTTGACTTGGCTATAACTCCTCCATGAATGCAGCAAGAGAGATAATATTCGTGTCCTCACCCAGGTTCTTGAGATTACAGCATCCAATAAAGGCAGTCTCAATAAGTCTGTCAGTAAATTTGGGGAAAGTCACATATATCAACAACAGAAATGCTTTATTTGAAGGTTACAACAATCATGAATGAAATACAATAAAACTGTACATGAATGTACAATATACTCATATGATGCAAGACTTCATTGGGAAAATTCACACTGTGTTGCTTTGGACTACAGAAAAAAGTCAACCTATGCTAGGTATAAAGTTTGATAGTCTACTTGGGTACCTTTGGGTCCACTTTTGATTAATGGAAAGGCAATTATTGGAAATATCTTGTGATACAAGGGAGGTCCTTGGTCCTTCGACCCTGAAATCTACCATCTTATTACTTGAAACTTTCTTAGTCCAACTCAGACCTACTATCATCACTTTCATAGTCATCATCAAAATTTCCATCGCTTTCATTGTTTTCATCTATGCTTTCATCATCAGACGTCTCGTCATCGTCCATCGTCTCAAGTATATCAGCCATACTTGTAGGAAGTGCAGTTCCCTTGAACCAACAGGGATCTAGATTTCCATCCTTCATTATCCAACCATGATCCACAGCTGGATGAGGGACCTCAGGTTTGGAATAATGGGAACGCTTCCATATAGCAACCTCATAGTTCACCTCCTGATATGCTCATTCTGACACTCTTGGTGGCTGAAGAGATGAAAGATCAACATTCTTCTTTGAATCCAGCGACTGCCCACTGCACTTTAACTCGAGTATTTGGTATCGAAGCTGGTCAACTTCCTTTGTCTTAGTTTTGGCAGAATACATGGTGCAGGTGAAATCCTCAAGAGCAAGGAATATTTCATCGGTTACCTCCCATGACTCCTCTAGGCAACTAAAGACTTCTTGGTACTTTGGGCATTTCAGTAAAATTAGCAGCGGTTTTAACTTGACAATTCCTTTAAAGGAACTGGTCATATCGCATCTACTGAATGCATGCAGACCAAGGAAAGCAGACCAAGGGGAGAGGCACAGTAAGTTGGTGTGAACCCTTTCAATAGTTCTGTGACATCTATGAATCGCCTTCTATTCCCAGTGCCAGTATCAAAAAGGAGTTGCACACCTAAGTTTGGAGCATAATACAGAAGTATGAAGAATATGACACTGTCTGGACTTCGAACCCGAACAGATTTGTATCTTTTATACCTGGCATAGGTTGAATAGTGAATGACACGTAAATCATTCTATTCTCTTCCTGGGTTGAGTCAAGAGATTCAATTTGAAATGCAGTGATCTTCTCATTGTCTGCCTTGAGTTCGTACGCCTTGCCCTTACAAACTAAGATAAGCTTCTTCTTCTCTACCTTTGGTATATTCTCCTCCGTGCACCAATATAAGCTTCTTCTTCTCTACCTTCGGTATATTCTCCTCCGTGCACCAAACCCTCAAGAGTAATTCAATGAGCTAAGTTTTATTGTCGTCATTACTCAAGATCTCTTTCCAGTTATCTGGTCGCCTTGTGTTTTCTCCACTAACCAAACGTTTTTCTCCTGAGCCAAGATTTGATCTCTCCAGGGATTTTATTGAATTGGGCATATAAACCAAGAGTGTTTAAATGAGCATATCAGGAGGTGAACTATCAGGGTGCGATATGGAAACGTCCCTATTATCCCAAACCTATGGTCCCTCATCCAGCTGTGGATCATGGTTGGATAATGAAGGATGGAAATCTAGAACCCTGTTGGTTCAAGGGAACTGCACTTCTACAAGTATACAAGGTACCTAGAGGTGATGCTACTGATGGTGAATATGGGGGGCGAAAGCAGCAGAGACAGCAAGCATCTTGATACCCGTTCATCACGGATCCAGAAGAGTGAGAAAGCCGCTAGGAAAATCAAGCAAAGAACGCATTCATTACAGAGAGGTTGAAGAAGAATGATGACTTCTTTGTTCCATTGCCCAAACAGAGGCTGAAGACTTTCGCTGTCATTGGCAAGAAAGCACTTGTGAAAACATCAAGTAACAAAACAGTGGAGTACAAACAGCAGGGGAATGTCACATTCAACTTGTTGGTTAAGTCTCAAAACCACAAATTGTATGTCCAAGAACTTCTACGATACCCACTCATGCCTGTGCCATCATCACTTGAGACACCAGATGGGTATCTTATGAAGACAGACAAGAGCAAGGCATTCCACCACTTAGTGAAAGACACGAATGATTCCGCTATTCCTCCTGACAAAGATACCATGAGTGTAGAAGATGGAAATACCGTGTTTCACTCAATGAAGGAAATGCCAAAAACATTCAAACAGATATATCAAAACATCTTGTCCGTCTCTACATCTGGGAAATCCAGCGTGATTTTCAGCACTGACACTTACATGCCCAATTCAATCAAATTCCAGGAGAGATCAAATCTTGGCTCAGGAGAAAAACGTTTGGTTAGTGGAGAAAACACAAGGCGACCAGATAACTGGAAAAAGATCTTGAGTAATGACGACAATAAAACTTAGCTCATTGAATTACTCTTGAGGGTTTGATGCACGGAGGAGAATATACCGAAGGTAGAGAAGAAGAAGCTTATCTTGGTGCACGGAGGAGAATATACCAAAGGTAGAGAAGAAGAAGCTTATCTTAGTTTGTAAGGGCAAGGCGTACGAACTCAGGGCAGACAATGAGAAGATCACTGCATTTCAAATTGAATCTCTTGACTCAACCCAGGAAGAGAATAGAATGATTTACGTGTCATTCACTATTCAACCTATGCCAGGTATAAAAGATACAAATCTGTTCGGGTTCGAAGTCCAGACAGTGTCATATTCTTCATACTTCTGTATTATGCTCCAAACTTAGGTGTGCAACTCCTTTTTGATACTGGCACTGGGAATAGAAGGCGATTCATAGATGTCACAGAACTATTGAAAGGGTTCACACCAACTTACTGTGCCTCTCCCCTTGGTCTGCTTTCCTTGGTCTGCATGCATTCAGTAGATGCGATATGACCAGTTCCTTTAAAGGAATTGTCAAGTTAAAACCGCTGCTAATTTTACTGAAATGCCAAAGTACCAAGAAGTCTTTAGTTGCCTAGAGGAGTCATGGGAGGTAACCGATGAAATATTCCTTGCTCTTGAGGATTTCACCTGCACCATGTATTCTGCCAAAACTAAGACAAAGGAAGTTGACCAGCTTCGATACCAAATACTCGAGTTAAAGTGCAGTGGGCAGTCGCTGGATTCAAAGAAGAATGTTGATCTTTCATCTCTTCAGCCACCAAGAGTGTCTAAATGAGCATATCAGGAGGTGAACTATGAGGTTGCTATATGGAAGCGTTCCCATTATCCCAAACCTGAGGTCCCTCATCCAGCTCTGGATCATGGTTGGATAATGAAGGATGGAAATCTAGATCCCTGTTGGTTCAAGGGAACTGCACTTCCTACAAGTATGGCTGATATACTTGAGACGATGGACGATGATGAGACGTCTGATGATGAAAGCATAGATGAAAACAATGAAAGCGATGGAAATTTTGATGATGACTATATGAAAGTGATGATAGTGGGTCTGAGTTGGACTAAGAAAGTTTCAAGTAATAAGATGGTAGATTTCAGGGTCGAAGGACCAAGGACCTCCCTTGTATCACAAGATATTTCCAATAATTGCCTTTCCATTAATCAAAAGTGGACCCAAAGGTACCCAAGTAGACTATCAAACTTTATACCTAGCATAGGT
>NC_090738.1:33164462-33166962 GCF_036898095.1 Palaemon carinicauda
CAGCAAATGTTCATGACAGATTTCGTGTAGTGCCACGATTGGCATGACTGCAACCGGATGTGTAGAACAGCCTTGCAAGCTCATTCTATTTCCTATTTATGTTACAGCAAAAATACCAAATTTCCAATGAAATGAAAACTAGCAATTCTGTATAAAAAAAAGGAAAAGAACAAATAGGCCGTGCTTGCCTAAAGACAGTGAAATCTGCAAGAAAATGCGGGACTCGGATATACTTATAACTAAAACGTTAATTAAGAATTAGATTTTGCATATTTGGTAAACCCTTACCAACGCTTATTAACTTCAAGGCCATTGTGAAATGCAATGAAAATAATACGTTTGGCAATAAGGCGAAAATGGAAAAATCGACATTTTTTGGTTTAGAAGAGATTAGTTCTCTTTGGGAACAAAATTACGAAAAGGAACATTCCCAATGTGCCGTTAAAATCCATAATTAATCATATTCCTAAAAGAGTTTCGTTTATTGATTTCCACTATCAATACGATTCTTTTGTAAATTGAGAAATCATTAGGGTAAATATACTTCTAATTTAAATACAACGTAAGAGGCAATGGCCGATTTGGGCTACAACATTAAGCAAACACTTCAAAAGGCAATCTACCTGTTTACTATTTACCAAGGCCCTTTCCACAATTTTTAGGGGGTAGCCGAGATATATATATATATATATATATATATATATATATATATATATATATGTATGTATATATATATGTATATATATATATATACATATATATATATATATATAGAAACAAAACGGTACATTTCCTCTCTTCGCTTTTCCCAGCCTGACAAGGGATTCAGCCCCCAACCCCCAAAACCAAATTAATAATGCACTACGCCACGGCAAAATTTTTAACTTGGTTATAGCTATAATGACCAATATCAAGAAGGCCATTAACCTTCAGGTATAAACGCATACCTGAGCACTAGTGTGACCAACCTACAAAGGTCGCCTGGCTGCACAAGGAGACCTAAACAGATTATCTCAATAAATATGGCAAACAGACCTGTACAGGTATACCTGAAGTTAAATAACCACTTTGGAGTACAATATAGGTAAAAGTGATAGAAAATTTTCAAGGTAAAAGGTAACGACAGTAGTCTAAGGTAACATTATAAGGCAAATAAGTGACTTTTCAACTAATCTGGAATCTTCATCGATCCAGAACAATTTTCAAGGTATTGAGGTCACGCAGAAAATTCTATAGTTTTACTTTTTCTCTGTATTTTAAGGGAACGTCGATAAAAATAATCTACAGTATATTACAGGGGCCAATACTCGTATACAAATATACAATAAAAAATAAAACACCCACAATATTAGACACAAATATATAGTATATATAAATATGTATGTATGTATGTATGTATGTATACATATATATAAATATGTATGTATGTATGTATGTATGTGTATATATATACATATATATATATGTATATATATATATATATATATATATATATATATATATATATATATATATATGTATATAATTACACAAAAACAAACACACATATATATATATATATATATATATATATATACATATATATATATATATACATATATATATAATATATGCATATATATATATATATATATATATATATATATATATATATATAAAACACACAATGTACACCGACATACACACATATATATGTTTAAATATATATAATATACACACATATATAAACCTGTTTATATTCAGTATATACTACATATATTGAATAGACACATATAGTGAATATATACACACATATGTACATACGAAAATCCACATATATCGAGACTGGCATACATTCTGTATCTGGGAAGGAAAATACATCTGACCATGTACTTGTGATACAGAGTAAAACAATCCTGGTCAGTAGCAAAGAATCTTTTCATGTAGTCATCAAAAAAAAAAAAAAAATCGAACACTGTTAAGATAAATGTGATAACTCATAAATAAATCTCAATGAGTATAGGTAATATGTAAGACAAATCGCGGGATGAAATAAATGATTAATTATCTCAAAATGGGACATCAATGGAGGGGCAAGACAAAGAGCCACAGATTGACCGAGAGGATCATGCAAGCACAAAGAGGAGAGAGAGAGAGAGAGAGAGAGAGAGAGAGAGAGAGAGAGAGAGAGAGAGAGAGAGAGAGAGAGAAGCAGGAAAACCGCTATGGGTTGAAGAATGGTGGGGAAAATGAAAACGCTTCGTCGATCATGAAAATGAAAAGGTGTGGAAAAATATTTAGAAACTTTATGAAATGGTTGATTTTCAATTACTTCTGATTACATTAATCACTTTACGGGGAAGATTTTTTTGTAGAGAAAGTCATTACTTGTAAGGTGATGATTAGAATGAATGTAGAAAGATGGAAGAAGTACTGTTCATTCAAAAGACTAATTCATACATGAATATTTTAAATTCTTATTTTCATAATCATAGTTAGAAATCCGGTTTAAAAAGACTGG
>NC_090738.1:33171962-33179462 GCF_036898095.1 Palaemon carinicauda
CGGAAGGGTTATGTTATAAAAAGAAAGAAAAACCGTATTCCCTCATTTTCATTACAATATTAGTTATCCTGACAGCTGACAGTCAGTATAGACAAAGACAAAACCCCTCTCTCTCTCTCTCTCTCTCTCTCTCTCTCTCTCTCTCTCTCTCTCTCTCTCTCTCTCTCTCTCTCACACAACTGACGTCTGGAAGCGTTATGTTATAAAAAGAAAAACCGTATTCTCTCATTTTTATTACAATATTAGTTACCTTGACAGCTGGGAGTCAGTATAGACAAAGACAAAACCTCTCTCTCTCTCTCTCTCCTCTCCTCTCTCTCTCTCTCTCTCTCTCTCTCTCTCTCTCTCTCTCTCTCTCTCTCTCTCTCTCTCTCTCTCTCCACAGAAGCGACATTATGTTATAAACGGCAAAAAACATATTCACCTATTCCCATTGCAATATCAGTTACCCTGACAGCTGCGAGTCACTATGGACAAAAACATTTCTCTCTTTCTCTCCTAGAAATCCTTGAAACTAACAAATGTCTCACTGGGGGAATCTGAAGGGTACGAATTCATATAGAGAATTATAAGTTATATATCTAATTATTAAGAAGTGAATAATAACTTATGTAATTCCTTCACGGTTATAAAAAAATCTCATCATTCAAGTCTTCAAACGCGATTCACATTAAATGCTAAAAGTGGAACATCTGAAATTTTCAATTTTTGAAATTAATATCCACATCACCACACCTTCCTTTAACTTTCGATTAACCGTAAGACCCAAGAAGAAGAAGAAGGAGAAGAAGAAGAAGAAGAAGGAGGAACCGTAAGACCCAAGAAGAAGAAGAAGAAGAAGAAGAAGAAGAAGAAGGAGGAGGAGAAAAAGAAGAAGGAGAAGAAGAAGAAGAATAAGGAGAAGAAAAAGAAGAAGAAGGAGGAGGAGGAGGAGGAGGAGGAGGAGAAAAAAAAGGAGAAGAAGAAGAAGAATAAGGAGAAGGAGAAGAAGAAGAAGAAGAAGAAGAAGAAGGAGAAGGTGGAGGATAAGGAAGAGGAGAAGACGAAGAAGAAGAAGAAGAAGAAGGAGGAGGAGGAGGAGGTGGAGAACAAGAAGAAGAAGAAGAAGAAGAAGAAGCATATCTGGCCTCTTCGAGGTTTACCCTTTTTTTTCCTGACGTGGGACAAATGAGTCGACTTAATGACTTGAACATCAGGGGAATATACAGGTATGACAAGCCATTTACCTGACTTGCCCAAACGCCTGCGTCACAATTTCATTAAAAACCCCGGCGCATAACACGTGCTGCGAGGCTCAGTCCTCTCCAATAATGAATAACCTTATTAAAAACTAATTACAAGGTTTATGATGAATGAAATATGGGAGAAAGTAGTCTCAAACTCTCTTTTGAAGAGTTGATTTTAATCATAGTGATTTCAAATTTTGGTTCCAAAATTGATTTTGATTAGTATATATTATTTAATGACATTCAGTAAAGAATTGTCTTGGAAATATTGTTTTTATGTTGAACAGGCTTACATAATTCCTTTTATAGTCTATATCTCAAATATCTGTTTTAATGTTGTTAATGTTTTTAAAATATTCTATTTCAATTTTTCATTACCTTTTTTTATCGTTTATTCATTTCCTTATTGCCTTTCCTCACTGGGCTATTTTGTCCAGTTGGAACCCTTGGGCTTATAGCATCTTGCTTTTCCAACTAGGGCTGTAGCTTAGCTAGTAATAATAATAATAATAATAATAATAATAATAATAATAATTAATTTTTTATCATCAAATATTACCTAATAATATTGACTAGAGAATTACCTTGAAATTATTGTATTTGGAGCTAGGATGGTATTTACTTCAGCAACAAGCTTACATTGTATAAAAATGTCTCATATGAAGCACTTACTGTATACATCTTTTATAAAGATGCATAAAGATGTAAAGATGTATGCTCAAAATTTCATAAGAATCTACTGTATTATAGTTTGTACTATATTGTTTTCAAAACTTAAGTTCAAAGGTTATAATTATGTATTATCAATTTTTTTGTTTTAACACGCATGTTACCGTTCTATAATTAGTTTCTATCTCCAGGTAACGGTCTTCTAAGAATATCTTAAGTACTTTCTATATTCTTTAGTAAAACGCTCACACTTCACACATACTTGCATCTTCCCTCTTTACAATTTATTTACCACCAATCCAACGCTCACTGAAGTCCCTGCCTGGTGAACGCCAG
Organism: Palaemon carinicauda; assembly: GCF_036898095.1. Classification (NCBI taxonomy): domain Eukaryota; kingdom Metazoa; phylum Arthropoda; class Malacostraca; order Decapoda; family Palaemonidae; genus Palaemon; species Palaemon carinicauda. Next base: position 33,174,194 of record NC_090738.1, read on the forward strand.
ACTGGGGTTCGAATCCCGCTCAAACTCGTTAGTTTCTTTGGTCGCTGCAACCTCACCATCATTGTGAGCTAAGGATGGGGGGTTTGGGGGAGCCTATAGGTCTATCTGCTGAGTCATCAGGAGCCACTGCCCGGCTTTCTTTGGTCCTAGCTTGGGAGGAGAGGGGGTTTGGGCGATAATTATATGTATATATGGTCAGTCTCTCGGGCATTGTCCTGCTCGATAGGGCAATGTTACTATCCCTTGCCACTGACATTCATGAGCGGTCTTTAAACCTTTAAAACTTGAAAATCAATAAGATTAATCACATCCACTTCCATACGTCTTAAGAATTTCTTTTTTCTTTTTACTTCAACAAATTCCTTTCTCCCCTAAACCGAAGAGATCACGAATTATGAACGGAAAGGAAAAAAAAAATCTCACGAGCGATGAATCTTCATTCTACTTTTTTTGTTCTCTACCTACAAGGAGCATCGTTAGTGTAGGCATGATCTAACCCGCAAGTGGTTTCTTTTCTAAAATATATCATAACGTTGCATGTCTAACAGTTGACAAACAGGAATTACAAGACCGTACTGTATATGTATGTATGTCTGTATGTATGTATATATATATATATATATATATATATATATATATATATATATATATATATATACATATACACTCATATATACACACACACACATATATATATACATACATACATATATATATATACATATAAATATATATACATACATATATATATATATATATATATATATATATATATATATATATCCAGCCCCGCACAGCGACATTGCTAAATGTGCTACTACTCGGGCTGGTAGGGGGAGGGAGGGTAGTCATACCCTGGTGAGAGGGGTTGTAGTTAGGAAAGGGAGATAGGGTGGGAAGGGTAGAGTCTATGTGTACATATCTGTTTAAATATTTAACCGTAATTTTTAACGGGTCGCGTACACTAGTAAGTACATACACACACATACATACAAATATATATATATATATATATATATATATATATATATATATATATATATATATATATATGTGTGTGTGTGTGTGTGTGTGTGTGCGAGCACGTGGAGCAGATGATTCTTGGCTAGTTCGATCTTTTGAAGAAATAAACGATAACATGTTAGTAGAAAGTGCATTAAGGGGAAGCAGTGAAATTCCTATAGAGGATTTGATATATTAACCGTTGATTTGGAAAGATTGGGTCTCGATATCCAGGAGGCTCAAGACTACATGCAAAAAAGGGAAGAGTGGTTCGACGTCCTACTGATGAGGTTTATTTTTGTTTTTATAAAGATACTTACAATGTAAGAGTATTAAGACTTCAAAAGTCTGAACGAGATATTGAGAATTGTGTTATTTCTCTATCGGGCTACTAATTGGGAAGGGGAAAATTTCATACACTCACACAAACACAAATATACAGTATGTGTATATATACAACACAAGACTATTCTCTCTCTCTCTCTCTCTCTCTCTCTCTCTCTCTCTCTCTCTCTCTCTCTCTCTCTCTCTCTCTCTCCGTTGTGGTGGCCTCTTGGAAACATCCCTGCCTGATGATCAGCCAGTTTGGGGTTCAAGCCATGCTCAAGTTCGATTGTTCCTTATGGTGTTTGCAACCTCACCATCCTTATGAGCTAAGGATGGGGGTTTGGGGATGCCTATAAGTCTATCTGCTAAGTCCTCAGCAGCCACTGCTGGCCCTCCCTGGTCCTAGCTTGGATAGAAATCATATGGTCAGTTTTTAGGGCATTGTTCTCCTACGGCTAAGCCATTGTCACTGCCATTATTGAGCGGCCTTTAAACCTTGTGGTCTTCCACCTAACACTGATCAGATACAACGTTGCTTACCTAACCTAATCGAGTGATAGCGATATATCTGAACTTAGCTCATTAACAGTATATTTTTATACTAACAGCATCCGACAAGGAGTCGAGGACTGAACCTAGCATATCATTCCTGGGCTGAAAACCTAAATAGCAACTAAAGATAATTCACTTTTAAAGAAAGGAGGGATTTCAATAGTGAAAGATTAAATAACCCAACGTTCTTACATAGATAACTTTTCAATACTCTCAGATAGCAGAATTAAAAAGAGAATACCTGAACCTAAAAGCAATTTCTCCGGGATTGATATAGTATGTAAGTGGCTGTTTCGTCATTTCGATTTTTTCCTCAGTAATTTTAGCTTCTTACGATATTTATAAATGAGGTATTTTGCTACCGTTTTTTAACCTCTTTTTCCTTAAAATATCTTAAAATACACCAATCATTAAAACATCTTGAACTAGAGGGTCATTCAGTAGAGCTCAGACCTCCGCCGCGGCAGCTTATTTCTCGATCTTTTGCTTGACCTTGATCTTTGACCTTAATGTGTATTAATAGGCGTGGATTTTCATACACTCAAATATGAACCAAGTTTCAAGTCTCTGTGACAACGATGTACAAACCTATGGCTCATTACGTGAAATGGACATTTTGGTTGACCATGAACTTGACCTTTGACCTTGACCTTCCAAAATTTGATAATTTCAAGCTTTTTAGTTAACAGTTAATCCATGCAAGTTTCATTACTCTACGATTAAATTGTGGCCAGGATGCTGTTCACAAATAAACACACAAACAGGGGATAAAACATAACCTCCTTCCAACTTCGTTGGCGGAGGTAAATATGTACAATTAACAAGTATGTTTAAATCAATTTATCATTATTATATCTCAAAGTATATCAAGTTATTAAATGTTATTTAATCAATTTTTCCTTACACCTATTGAAAAAATAATGAAATTTGCAAATGATGCATTTTAATTCCTTAAGCTTTTATCCCATTACTGCGTATAAGATTTGCCGGCTTGAAGCCTTTTCTATTCCTACATATATTTAGTTCACCGCCCATTTTCCCATCAAGCCGCCCACCCAATCCTATTTCCATTATCTCATATTGAAATTAACAATATTAATAGTCTATATCCGGTGGCAAAATAGAGGGGCAGACCCTTCGAGTTGGACTGGGTAGGGAAAGGAGAGTGGGGGGGGGGGGCGTCGACCACCCAATTCGCTAATGAAAACGATAATAAAAACACAGCTGACTTAGTCATTAGCACTCCATATCTAGACCTGGGTCCCATATTAGTTCAGCCTAGTGGCCGCGACTCGCTTCGTTTTAGATTTGGTTGAGGATACTCCTTTCAGAGGGATTTCGACGGGGTCGGGTTTATTTGAGACGGAGTAAGGGGCTCTGTCATAAGTTCTTTCTATATCTAATTAAAATTAGAGTTTAATATATTTCAATTCGATGATGATAATAATAATAATAATAATAATAATAATAATAATAATAACTATTATTATTATTACTATTATAATTATTATCATCATTGTAATAATAAAAAAAACAACAAATGCAGCCGTTCCTCATCCACTGCAGGACAAAGGCCTCAAACATGTCCTTATTCATGTTGGATTTGTCCAGTTTCCATCAACACGCCGGACACTGCGGACTGGTGATGGTGGGAGATTTTCGTCTGATCGCTCACAGCATACTAACCTAGTATGGGTAGCCTTGACGAGTACAGCTTGGCTGATCATAGCGATGCACAAACCCCCCCCCCCCCTCCCCCCGAGAAATGTAATTCTTAAAGCAATTCTTAGAACTCCAAAATATAATAAAAGAAATTATATTATTCTAAAACCGAAACTCACTCGAGGTATTCATGTACGATTTGAAAATAATGTCACCAAATAAAAGGTATTAATAAAGACTTACTTATAAATTGTATCTAGCCAAACTCCATCACTAAAAAGAATTAAATGACAATTTTTTTCCTCTATCATTCCTATCACAAAAAATCACATCAATCACATATTAAATCAACAAGTCTGTTAGCTTCTAAGAAAGTCTGCATATAAAAAAATATAAAATCATAGATACAGATATATATATATATATATATATATATATATATATATAAATATATATATATATATACGTATATATATATATATATATATACAGTATAATATATATATATATATATACATATATATATATATATATATATATATATATACATGCATGCATACATGTATTCACCTAAACGCACATATACATTGTGTATGTATGCATGTTTTATATATATATATATATATATATATATATATATATATATATATGTATATATATATATATATGTATATATATACACACACACATATATATATATATATATATACACACACACACATATATATATATATATATATATATATAATTTTACATATACATATATATACATACACATATACATAATTCACACATATATATATATATATATATATATATATAAATATATATATAAATATATATATATGTATGTATATATATATAAATATATATATATATATATATATATATATATATATATATATATATATATACATATATACATATACTTCATAGCAATTACATTCTACTTATGTGACAACAAAGTAGTTCCTTACCTGTACTTTAATCTGAGAGAGCGCACCTCCTTTGTCATGCTATCTGGAAAAAGAAAACATATTAAGTTTCAGTTATTTTGCTGAGCAATTAACAATAAAATGTATCATTTAGACTGAAATAAATTATATATTATACTCAACATAGGACATAAAAAGAAAAATGAAACGTTCTAAAGGCCTATAAACCCAAAGGAGTCCCATTCAATTTCTAAACGCGGAATCGAAGGAGAGCTTTTCCTTATGTTTTTGGTGCTAACGATCACTGTTCTTGTGACGCCTATCTATATGAATCAAGTATTTCTGGCCTCTGTTCTATTTCATTGTCGAGGCATTTTGCATTTAGTAAACTGTGTTTGTGAAGAAATAATTGAAGTCACATATACTTTCAATCTGTACTAATATGAATAAAACTAATATGAATAAAACTATTGTATAGTATATATGGAGAAATGTTTTGGAGCGCAAAATGCTAAGTATCTATTATTATCATTATTATTATTATTATTATCATTATTGTTAGACACACCCTAGTAGGAAAAGGAGGACGCTATAACCGCTAGGCTCCAACAGGGAAAATAGCCCAGTGAGGAATAGAAACAGAGTTAGAAAACACAATAATCTTAATCGGGAATTCTTCGTTTATATATACTGTTCTTAACCGTGCTTCAGTAAAATACAGGCGACCGTAATTCTACCTTACTTTGCCATTATCTTTTACTGGTTGGTGACCGTAATATCACTCCTTAACG
>NC_090738.1:33181962-33199462 GCF_036898095.1 Palaemon carinicauda
TATATATATATATATATATATATATATATATATATGTGTGTGTGTATACATATAAAGAGAATTACTGTCTACTGTGAGAATAGAGGGGCACACTGAGATGACTTCATATGCCCTTCACCAGTTATTATCCTCAGCTTTCAATTGCCATTACTTTCTACCTTTCCATTTCATTTGGTTCTCTCCACCTCAACCTAATAGCTCTCCAACTTTTTGCTTTTTCCTCGTTTCATTTTCATTTTCTATTCAAATATGTTATAAGTGATATCCATGGTCACTACTGTAGAAATGTGAATAATGGTGGCGTCAATCTTATAATAATAATAATAATAATAATAATAATAATAATAATAATAATAATAATAATAATAATAATAATAACCGAGTCGAAACTATCATCATGTAATTTTTACAATGTGCATATGTATATGCAAAGCTGAAAATGAGAGAGAGAGAGAGAGAGAGAGAGAGAGAGAGAGAGAGAGAGAGAGAGAGAGAGAGAGAGAGAGAGATTTATGAGCCTTTTTGTAAAGGAGATATTTATCCCAATAAAATCAAGTTATCTAATTGTGACCATTAGTTTTCAGAGGAGAAATATCTATACCACACAAACAAAGAAACAAACAATCAGTTTTCGTACGCAAATTCACTCAAACAAGAATACTTCAGAGGCACAGGTCAATGACTGCCAGTGAATAAACAATAAATAGAAAGACGTTTGTAGTGCAACAATTATTTTAAAGAATAAACCGAATGACGTTTGCAGTGCAACAATTACTTTAAAGAATAAATAGAAAGACGTTTTCATTGCAACAATTACTTTAAAGAATAAATAGAAAGACATTTGCAGTGCAATAATTACTTTAAAGAATAAATAGAAAGACATTTGCAGTGCAACAATTATTTTAAAGAATAAACCGAATGACGTTTGCATTGTAATAATTACTTTTAAAGAATAAATAGAATGACGTTTGCAGTGCAACAATTACTTTAAAGAATAAATAGAAAGACGTTTGCATTGCAACAATTACTTTAAAGAATAAATAGAAAGACATTTGCAGTGCAATAATTACTTTAAAGAATAAATAAAAAGACGTTTGCAGTGTAATTCAAATTTAGAAAAGGCGAGTCGTACATAGTTGAGCTACACTCTGAATAACTTCTACTCGATAAACTATTCCTAGAAATGCCTTTTCACTTATACAGGCACAATGTCTGTCCATCGTTGACTTGACCATCAGTGGTGAATTTAAGGAAACTTGTGATGTATCAAATTCTTTCAATACCAAACAAACCCTCACTTGTTGATATTTATTGTTAAGCTCACATCAAGACCTTTCTATTGAATACCAACTATCTATAGTTTGAAAGATCTTAAAAGAGTTTAATTTTTTTCAAATTTTTAACTAAGTCACCAATGGCAGTGAAAGGGTTAAGTATGTAGTACTTGAGAGACGCGTCGCAGAGTACTCAGAACCTTGAATATTTACATAATTTGAAAAAATAAAAAAAATGTATATAAAAAGGGGGCAAGTTCATCCCGGTCCCTTCACAGTAGCCGTGCGTGCACAAAATCGTAATCGTTGGTAATAATGGCTAAAAGAACGACTGGTCATGGCCTAGAGGTTGGTTCAGCTGGTTTTTTTACATGTTTTTTAAATGGATCGGCCTTGACCAGCTGCTGGCTCCTGCTGCTGGTCCATTGCTGCTACCTTCCTATATCTCCGAGCGTTCGATCTATCTGTTCGTGTGCTGGGTGCGCGTGCATGTGCATATATGTGCATGAGTGTGTATGTCTGCGAACGGTCGTGTCTATGCTGGCACGCACCTCGACAGGCAGAGAGATGCTGGAAAAAAAAAAAAAAAAAAAAAAAAAAAGTCAAGTGCTCTTAGGTCAGCGTTTTCCTGGAATCGTCAAAATCATTTCAGATCAGGTTTCTTTTCAAAGTTGAATAAAGGAGTCTCTTCTTTGCTGCTACATTTGCGAGACTTGATCTGTCTGGGAACAAAATCCGAGACGTTATTAAGAAAGAAAAAAAAACTTGTTTCTTTTGTATTCTGCTCGATATTTCCTTTTATGGTTGAAGATGGATAGTGGCGTCTTTGCTCTAAAATTAGAGCTACTTCGTATCTCAAATTTAGCGTAGGTCATTTCGGTCATTTTTACACAGCACGATTTTCAATGCTACTTGCACCAAACTCCAGAAGTGAATCACCAATTGCAAAGTAATTATTACACGATTCTAATTGACTTAATTTACTTTAAAATAAAAAATAAAAAACCGTGGTATTCTATCTTTCTGAAAAAAAGACAAAATGTAAGAAAACATGTTGAAATGCTTTCAGTTTGCAGTTAAGCACCACACACGCGCGCGCGCGCGCGCACACACACACACACACACACACACACACACACACAAAAGGGGGTGTTATTCTATCTTTCTGAAAAAATAAGACGAAATGGAAGCAAACATGTTGAAATTCCTTCAGTTTACAGTTAAGTACCACGAATGAAAAACACAAGAATCCCTTTATAAGGCAACACACACACACAAAAAATAAGAGACTGTTAGGGTCACAGGTCATCATATGCAAATTCGCCTAACTTGAACCCTTGGGCACTGTGAATAAAATTACCAAACTTGATAGGTGTCTTGACATCTGATGATGGTTACAGCAACAAAAAAAGATATAAACGTAGAGGACGTTGTACTGGGTTTAACAAGAGATGTTTCCTACCAGAACTTCATGTTTATGAGAATAGTGTAGATTTATTAGTAAGGAAAATGTTAACTTGAATAATTCCCCTCTATTAATATATGAGAAGAATGTGTCTCTATTGCAAAGATGACGAATTTGTATTTGTTTGGATATTGTTAAAGTCTTAATAGTTTATATAGGAAATATTTATTCTAATGTTGTTACTGTTCTTAAAATATTTTATTTTTCCCTTGTTTCCTTTCCTCACTGGGCTATTTTGCCTGTTGGAGCCCCTGGGCTTATAGCATCGTTCTTTTCCAACTAGGATTGTAGCTTATGTTTAGGAGAATAGCGTAGATTTATTAGTATGGAAACTGTTAATGGGAATAATACTCCTCTATTATACGGTTCCTATTAATGAGAATAATGTATCTCTATTGCAAAGATAACAAATATGTATTTGTTTGGATAGTGTTAATGAAGATACTGTTTATGAGAATAACATAGATCTATTTGCAAAGTTACTTTTTATGAGAATAATGTTGCCTTTTTAGTAGGGACATTATCAATGACGTGAATGCAGGTAATGGTAAGGACACTGCTCAAGAGAATAATGCAGCTCTAACAGTAGGGATATTGTCTATGACAATAATGCAGTTCTATTAGTAGGTATACAGTACTGTTTATACCTCTATTAATAGAGATACTGTTTATGAGAATAACGTAGCTCTATTGCTAGAGATACTGTTTATGAGAATAACATACCTCTATTGATAGAGATAATGTTTATGAGAATAACGTATCTCTATTGATAGAGATACTGTTACAAGAGAATAACGTAGCTCTACTGATAGAAATACTGTTTATGAGAATAACGTATCTCTATTGATAGAAATACTGTTTATGAGAATAACGTATCTCTATTGATAGAAATACTGTTTATGAGAATAACGTAGCTCTATTGATAGAGATATTGTTACATGACAATAACGTAGCTCTATTGATAGAGATACTGTTACATGAGGATAAGGTAGCTCCATTGATAGAAATACTGTTTATAAGAATAACGTAGATCTATTGATAGAGATACTGTTTATGAGAATAACGTAGATCTACGGATAAAGATACTGATTATGTGAATAACATAGCTCTTTTGATATACTGTTTAAAATAACATAATTCTATTGAGAGAGATACTGTTTATGAGAATAACGTAGCTCTATTGATAGAGATACTGTTTATGAGAATAACGTAGCTCTATGGATAGAGATACTGATTATGTGAATAACATAGCTCTTTTGATATACTGTTTAAAATAACATAATTCTATTGATAGAGATACTGTTTATGAGAATAACGTTGATTTATTGATAGAGATACTGTTTATGAGAATAACGTTGATTTATTGATAGAGATACCGCTATAAGAGAATAACGTAGCTCTATTGGTAGAGATAATGTTTATGAGAATAACGTATCTCTATTGATAGAGATAATGTTTATGAGAATAACGTAGCTCTATTGATAGAGATACAGTTTATGAGAATAACGTAGCTCTATTGATAGAGATACTGTTTATGAGAATAACGTAGCTCTATGGATAGAGATACTGATTATGTGAATAACATAGCTCTATTGATATACTGTTTAAAATAACATAATTCTACTGATAGAGGTACTGTTTATGAGAATAACGTTGATTTATTGATAGAGATACCGCTATAAGAGAATAACGTAGCTCTATTGGTAGAGATAATGTTTATGAGAATAACGTATCTCTATTGATAGAGATAATGTTTATGTGAATAACATATATCTATTGATATGCTGTTTAAAATAACATAATTCTATTGAGAGAGATACTGTTTATGAGAATAATGTAGCTCTATTGATAGAGATACTGTTTATGAGAATAACGTAGCTCTATGGATAGAGATACTGATTATGTGAATAACATAGCTCTTTTGATATACTGTTTAAAATAACATAATTCTATTGATAGAGATACTGCTTATGAGAATAACGTCGATTTATTGATAGAGATACCGCTATAAGAGAATAACGTAGCTCTATTGATAGAGATACTGTTTATGAGAATAACGTATCTCTATTGATAGAGATAATGTTTATGAGAATAACGTAGATCTATTGATAGAGATACAGTTTATGAGAATAACGTAGCTCTATTGATAGAGATACTGTTTATGAGAATAACGTAGCTCTATGGATAGAGATACTGATTATGTGAATAACATAGCTCTATTGATATACTGTTTAAAATAACATAATTCTACTGATAGAGGTACTGTTTATGAGAATAACGTTGATTTATTGATAGAGATACCGCTATAAGAGAATAACGTAGCTCTATTGATAGAGATAATGTTTATGAGAATAACGTATCTCTATTGATAGAGATAATGTTTATGAGAATAACAAATCTCTATTGATAGAGATAATGTTTATGAAAATAACGAATCTCTATTGATAGAGATACTGTTTATGAGAATAACGTAGCTCTATTGATAGAGATAATGTTTATGTGAATAACATAGATCTATTGATATATTGTTTAAGATAACATAATTCTATTGATAGAGATACTGTTTATGAGAATAACGTTGATTTATTGATAGAGATACCGCTATAAGAGAATAACGTAGCTCTATTGGTATAGTACAGCGGCATAGCAGACCAATTGTTCAAATTGGTCTAAAAGCACCAAAATTGGCAACCATGTAGATTAATATATTCTAAACATTTTTGGATATGGAGGCATTCAAGATTAGCCCTTAGGAAGATATGGCGGCCATTGTTCAAAATGGCCGCCATTTAACATTAGCGTCATTACATAGACTTCATTATGTGTCGTTAGTTTGGTGCTAGATGGGCCAAAATTCCCTTTTTTTACATCAGAATTAACATCAATAAATGTTTAACAGATATTTAGATGAATCTTCTCAAAAATGGCCCCCAAACTGGCCGCCATTTTGTGGAAAAAGTGGACATTTGATAAAGATTTCAATACTCAATGACATAATACCTCTAATAACCAGTACCTGATTTCAGGAACACACTTTAATTGCTCAAGTTGCTTTTTTATTTCAAATTGCTGGCAAAATTGCTAGTCAAAATAATACACAGAGTACGGGAAGTTTACAGTATGGTCAGATTGTAGTTATATAGTCGACCAAAAGCCCAGTCTCTAGGCACAGTACTTGTGTAATCCTGCAGTACATACATGTAATACAATAACGTAGATTTTGCCACACTATGTTAATTATGATTCCGAACTTTTCAAATCTGGTCACCAGAATTATGAATGTCTACAGATCATAATGTTGGTTATCAAGTTTTCTGTCCCAATCTACTGGCATTCGCCTTCACAGAAACATAGACCAGTGCATTGCAGTGAAGCGTTCTTGCACTTGCAGCGGTTTTTGCAGCCTTTCTTGCATCCGCAAGACACCAGCTCATAGCAGGCCTTGGATGCCTCAGGGAGTGTGGTCCAGAGTGGTGTGTAGAGCCCATCATCACTCCGATGCCAGCCCCAGTCTGTTGGTGGAGGGAGCACGGGCGTTGGTACCAATGCCTGGCCCCAGACATGACCACCCTGAAGGGCAGATCTCTTCACATGCTGCTCCAGAGCAGCGTAGGTTGGCGGGATGTTCTGAACAGAGTTCGTCTTTGCAAAGAGCTGCTTTCTCGCCTTGTTGACGTCCTTGCATTTGCTTGTGCGGTCATACAGGAGTATGACAAACCTCTCGATGACATGCATTGTATCCTCTTGGATGCTTGTGGGTGCATTTGCCAGACTCAGCAGGGCATCAGTGAGTTCTGGCAGCGTGTTCCATGTTGCCCAGGCAGATTTCTTCCCATGTCCGACGAAGGCTGACACAGTATCACACCCTGTGATGGCATGAAACATTGGAAGAGCACATGCCTTCTCTGGACCAAGGGAGGAAGCTATTTCATGGGCTGCAATGTAGCGGTAGTTCTTGCCTGTCCCAAAGGCTACCCAGAGTTTGTCTCCAGCTGGTAGTTTCTGGACTACCATCACTGCTAGGACCACGACGTCACTGTCTACTGTTCGAACCTGTATCTGGTGGTGACCATGTTGTGCAGCATGTGCTACATGTAGCATCATGCGGGTGTCTGCCTCTTCTTGGTTGCATGGTGCGAGTGAGTTGACATCCTCTTGCTGTGGAACACAGATCACCTGCTCCCCATCAGTGACGACCAGTTCCTTGCCTTCTTCTTGAAAGGACTCTGCAAGCATGGTGGAGAGGTAGCTGAAGAGCTCCACTTTGTTGCTATCAACTCGCAGGAAACTTTGCCAATTTCCTGGTATGACTGCTGAGTCGACAACACGCCGACGTACTCCCTTTCCACGCTGTTCTCTGGTTGATGCCTTCAGGGAATCTGCTCTGTAGCTGTCCCACACAAGGTCAAGACGTGATACATGTTGGAAACGTTGTACAACGTATGGGATGAACACTTGCTGTGCATATTCCTCGAACGTGTTGGCAGTACCCGGCTTCAACATCTGTACGATTACTGCTCCATCGAGGACAACAGCAGTGACAGTAGGAGCTTCAAACTGAGGCTCAGCATGGCCTTCATGGCACACCAGCAAGTCACTCTTGCTCCCTAGGTACAGTCTCCCTCCGTCAGATAAAGCTGGAGGGCATTGCTGATTTTCATGCCTGAAGAACTCTTCTAGATTCCCATCATGGGTCTGGCAGCCGATATATAATCGTGCGAAGAGCGCAACATCATTCTTCAGAGATTTGACCTGTTCTTTTCCTTTGGGTATATTGGGTCCTCTCTTGGTCGCAAACAGTGGTAGCTTGTTCCGGTGGATTGCCACCTCAATGGACTTGGTTCTGTCCACGATGCATTCCTTTGAGAATGCTTCAAACTGGTCTTGGCCAATCTGCTTGGCGTTACGGACTGTTTCTATGACTGCAGGGTCTGCGATCTCCTTTGTGTCGAGCACCAGCAAGTCCTGACTGTCCTCCTCGAAAGGGTTGCCCAGCTCTTCAATGACGGCCACGAGTGAGCGCACATCTCTGGCAAAAGTGTTCTGCACACTTGGTGTCTCTTCGTGGTGACGTGTCTCCTCTTGATCGTGTGGATGCAGATTGAAGTCGTCAAATTCCACAATCACTCTAGCAACCTCCGGTCCGGCAACCATCCAGCGCCTCAGTGCAGTTGGATTGTCTGTGAGGCCGATGGCTCCTCCATCACCCTTGACATACGCGTTGTTCTGCTCATGTCCTTGGTCAAGAGGGATTGCTGAAAAGATCCTCTTGGTCTTCTGGACTGTGAAGTGTCCCTTGCTAAACTCTGTGAAGACGTCTGGATGTTTGTTTGCCAGTTCTGCCATGTCCCGTAGATGCACTGGTATCCATCGGGCATAGTTCGTGTGGTCTACTGCGAAGAACCACGGAGCCAGTTCTGTCAGAGCATCCACGTACATGCTAAAATTGGCTTCTCTCAGAGATCGCACATAGATCAGAGTGGACAGCTCCAGTGCCAAGACTGTTGACCAGTACTGAAACTGCGGATAACTCTGTTCTCTCTGACTGCACCAGTCTTCGAAGCTTTCAGGGTGCTCATCATCTTCTGTATTGGTGGTGCTGTACTTGTCATAGGCACGCCGTTGGAGATTATACAACGCAGCCGCTGTGACTTGGTGTGCTCTTCTGGTGCGTGTGACGTGAGCTGCTCGAAGAAATGAGTCTGCTATTCCTTCAGTTGTGATCTCTGCTTGTACCAGTGCTTGGGTCCACCCACTTCCCTGCAACCAGTCACCCAGGGTCTTCAGTGCCGTCATCTCAATATGCAACCCCCCAAACATCACCACCAGTTGGTCTTCTCCATATGTGTTTGGCCACTTCCACTGGATCTGTTTTGCTAGAGTGAATAGTGGCTGGTCGCAAGTCAGAACTGGAGTTTGGCCTGGGTTGAGATGTTTAACTGCACTCCTGACTACATCAATAGAGTGTCTGATCATTGCCACAGTGTGAGCACTCTCCTGGAACAAGGGAAGCAGGGACGTTGGTGTGATGACTGGTTGCTTTGGATCTTGGTGCCTTGCATGGTATGCAGCCCATGATGTGTTTTCACAGGCCTCAACATCATCTTTGAGAACACTTCTCGTGTTCTCCAGCCACATATACTCATCTTCTATGTGCTGCTCACAGTTGTGGCGTCTAAGAGAGGTCACAGAAGTAGCTGGGATCATTTGCCCTTTGACAGAAGAAGCAACAGGACGTACATCCGTGTAATATTCTGGTAGAGGCTCAACCGTCTTTGATCCAGTATCACGCCCAGTGAGAGCAATGCTACGATCCACTCCCTCATCTGCACACGTTGGGTGTTGAAAAAGCGAGATTCCTGTTCCATGGAATGAATTCTTGGCTGTGGTGGCACTTGGGTTGTGGTCAATGTTGTCCACAGCCGCAGTTGTGAACACATTGCTACGCAGGGTAGGCGGGCAGACCACTTCCTCTATGCGGTACAGCTGACACACGCTGTTTCCCATCTGGGCAGAAAGACGTAGGACTCTGTCATATGAGATGCTTAGGCCCAGAGAGAAGAGCTTGTCCACAAGTCCTCTCTTGCGTGTTTCAGCATACAGCATCAGCCCAACATAGGTTGGAAGAGGAGTTTCTTGAGACGTACTGTGTCTGACAGCTGGAGGCTCCTGTGTCTTGGTTGCTCCCTGCTTCCGACTTTGCTTGACACTGTTGAATTTGAGAAGCTGCGCAATGGAAAGAGCTGCTTGTGTTGAAGAGGAATGGCTTTGATTCTTGATGGTGGGGCCATCCAGCACCATATTTACCATTGCAACTAGTACGTTTGGCACAGAGTCCTCCTGACAGCCGCCCGGGAATGATCCACGGAATTGGTAAGTGTCTTCAAACATATATCGACGAACTATCTGTGCAGCACGCGCAAGGTGAACTGCCTCAGTGTCACAGTCTTGCTCGCAGGCTTTGCCTAGCGCTTCACCAATGTCTTCATCAAACGCTAGTAAAACATCTCGGCCTTTGCTGTGGGATCTCAGGCCTGGTATCTGGGCTAACAGGCGCTCTTTCAGCCTTGTGCTATTAACTTTCTGGCACAAAACAACCCCGAGCTGTTCCATTCTTGTTGTGTATAGCTTTACAAGTTCTGCGAGTCTGAAGACTGGGGTGGTGCCCTCTTCTAGGTGGGTTTCCTCGATATACAGGACCAGTTCAGCCAGTACGATTCTTGACATTACACCTTCATGGTCAGTTTTCTGCTCGGCTTCTACAGTGGTCTTTGCACGATAGTAAAGAGCCAACAAACACTTGGAATGGTACTTGGCCTCCAGAGCCACCATATCACCCATGCTGAGCCTGGCTATGAGTTCATTGTCCCCAACTTGCGCTGCACACTTCCGTACGCGTGTGTCCACCTGGAAGGTTGTTACTTCATGTAGGGTCTCTGTGCCAGACTTTCCACAGAAAAAGCAGGAGGTGCCGCTGGTAGTGGCTTCTGAAGAGTGTGTTCTGGCGCGCTTGGCCTGGACATTGTCAGTACTATCAAATGCTGAGCTGCTTGCGATGCGTCTCTTCTCTGCTCTTCGTAGCATTGTGTTATTGTATTTGAGCATACATGTTTTATGCCACTTGGCCTGGTGGGCAACCATTGTCGCCTCAACACCTTGTCCTTCATCTAGTCTCTGTAACTGAACAGTTCTTGGCAGTTCTCCGAGTTCATCAAATTTGACCAAGTTTGCAGCCATTGTCGTGTATCCACTCCCAGGGTCTCGGCGTTTAGACAGTACTGGGCAGACAAGTGACTCTGTTGTCTCCTCTTGACATACAAGACACAGCTTCCAGTTTGTCTCAGGAGGTGTTGTGGGAGTACGTTGCTCAAAAGTATCGACCAGTTGGAACTTCTTTGCCATGGCTG
This sequence comes from Palaemon carinicauda, assembly GCF_036898095.1. Classification (NCBI taxonomy): domain Eukaryota; kingdom Metazoa; phylum Arthropoda; class Malacostraca; order Decapoda; family Palaemonidae; genus Palaemon; species Palaemon carinicauda. The sequence goes on from NC_090738.1 coordinate 33,192,609, forward strand.
CAGTCTGGAACAACGCGTCTCTGATGTCAGGTGGTGCTGCTGCTGCCTCACCTGCAAAGACACAAAACACCACCATGTTACCACAAGTTACTACTACAAGCACCATGACTATCAACACTATACTATTACTGCAGCCGCCGTCACTGCCACCAACGCTGCCGCTGCAAAGTAAAATTCATTTTCTTGTGAAATGGTAGCCAAATTATTTGGTAAGCACAGAAGTATGTGTAATTGTACAATACTTATCACCTCTAGCACACTTATCACCTTTAGCATCCACAAAAAGACAAATTATGGTACATATTCAATGACGCTAACGGTAAATAGCGGCCATTTTGAAAAATGGCCGCCAAATGTGCTACGGGGAGAATCTTGAATGCCTCCATATCCAAAATTGTTCAGAATGTATTAATCCACATGTGTGCCAATTTTGGTGCTTTTAGAACAATTTGAACAATTGGTTTCATATTTCTTACTATGCCGCTGGGCTAGTAGAGATAATGTTTATGAGAATAACGTATCTCTATTGATAGAGATAATGTTTACGTGAATAACATAGATCTATTGATATGTTGTTTAAAATAACATAATTCTATTGATAGAGATACTGTTTATGAGAATAACGTTGATTTATTGATAGAGATACCGCTATAAGAGAATAACGTAGCTCTATTGATAGAGATAATGTTTATGAGAATAACGTAGCTCTATTGAGAGAGATAATGTTTATGAGAATAACGTAGCTCTATTGATAGAGATACTGTTTATGAGAATAACGTAGCTCTATGGATAGAGATACTGATTATGAGAATAGCATAGCTCTATTGATATACTGTTTAAAATAACATAATTCTATTGATAGAGATACTGTTTATGAGAATAACGTTAATTTACTGATAGAGATACCGCTATAATAGAATAACGTAGCTCTGTTGATAGGAACACTGTTTATGAGAATAACGTAGATCTATTGATAGAGAGACTGTTTATGAAAATAACGTAATCTATTGATAGAGATACTATTTACGAGAATAACGAAGATCTATTGATAGAGAGACTGTTTATAATAACGTAGCTCTATTGATAGAGATACTGTTTATGAGAATAACTCAGCTCTATTAGCATGAATAATTCATGAAAATCCCAGTTATATTAGTATGGGTACTCTTTCATGAAAATAACTAAGGTCTATTAGTGGTGTTACTCTTATACCAACTACTGTACTAAAGTCCAAAGTTCGACCACCGAGAAAGATGGAATTATTTTGATAAATTAATAAAAAAAAAAAAATTGACTGTTGACAGCTTATTAACAGTTAGTGGAAAAGGTACTGGAGCTAGAATCTTTCTTAATGATGCGTAATAGAAGGAGAAATTGAAACATATGAATGATATTCCATCTATATTAGTTTAGTGAGAAAAGTTTGAGATCCCCTTTTAAGGACTGCAGTTTATTTTTCTCTGGCCTAGTTTTGCAAACCTGGAACTAATATTTTTTTCAGCTTATGTTTGAGTAAGCTGATAAGGCATTAAAGATTTTTACACACACACACACACACACACACACACACATATATATATATATATATATATATATATATATATATATATGTATATTTATATATATAAAGTATGTAAGTATGTATGTATACACATATAAATATATATCAATATATATATATATATATATATATGTGTGTGTGTGTGTATGTGTACGTGTGTGTGTACTAGAGAGACCTAGTGTTTTATTGTCACGAAAATCTCAACAACAAATAAAAAGAAATACAGACGATTTTTACTAATAAAACCGAAAATACAGTTAAAACTATTTCACATTCACGCCACTGACATAACAAGACTATAAAACAATGAATTAAGGTATAATTATATTCGGAACGAAAATATACAATTTCCTCTCGAAATTTGTGTTGTAATGTACACATAGAAATAAATATTTATTTTCACAGTTATTGATTTACATGTTTTTTGTTCTTGCAACCAGTATTTTGTTCTACACAAATGTTTGTTATCAAATCACAGCTATATATTTCTATATCGATTTAACCCTGTGATTTTGTTTTCGTTCTGTCTTTGCACTATGATAATTAAGTAAAGTCTGTTTCAGGACTTTAATTCTGATTATACAATTAGTTATACTGTTATTATTTCTCATATAAAATTTACATTGTTATTATGAATAACAACAACAACATCAACAATGACTACAACAACAACAATAATAATAATAATAATAATAATAATAATAATAATAATAATAATAATGGGGGTTAAGAATCTTATCTTAATGTCATCAGCCCTCTTCATCAATTCTAGATATATTTTGAAAAAAAAAAAAGAAGAAGAAGAAGAAGAAGAAGAAGAAGAAGAAGAAGAAGAAGAAGAAGAAGGGCAAGGTATAATTCATTCCCAAAACTGGTCTACGCATAAGTACCCACGGGATACTACACTTGAAAGGGATAAATCCTTTAAAAATTCCCAAAATTACCCGTACATTTGGTAACACTAAGAATTCTACACCAGTTTAACAGCATAAATAATTGGTTAATATTTTTTTTCTGTAAGCATATTTACCTATTATTATTATTATTATCATTATTATTATTATTATTATATCATTACTATTATTAATATCATCATCATCATCATCATCATCATCATTATTATTATTATTATTATTATTATTATTATTATTATTATTATGCTGGCATTGTTAACACGAATAACCAGTCATTCATTTCGTGTCTAACTCTAATCTTTGTTAATTGTTATTATCCTACTAGTGTATGCCACCAAGGCCGTCTCGAATGGTCCTGGTCAGCGGGGGAAGAAGTCGGCATAAGTCGACTAATATGGAGACGGATTATTATTATTATTATTACTATCCAAGCTACAATCCTAGTTGGAAAAGCAAGATGCTATAAGCCCAGGGGCTCCAACAGGGAAAAATAGCCCAGTGAGGAAAGGAAATAAGGAAATAAATAAATGAAGAGAACAAATTAACAATAAATCATTCTAAAATAAGTAACAACGTCAAAACAGACATGTCATATATAAACTATTAACAACATCAAAAACAAATATGACATAAATAAACTATAAAAAGACTCATGTCCGCCTGGTCAACAAAAAAGCATTTGCTCCAACTTTGAACTTTTGAAGTTCTACTGATTCAACCACCCGATTAGGAAGATCATTCTACAACTTGGTAACATCTGGAATAAAACTTCTAGAGTACTGCGTAGTATTGAGCCTCATGATGGAGAAGGCCTGGCTATAAGGAAGGAGTTTGGTTGTGACATCCACAATCCTTCTTTCTCTCACGCACGTACTCATTATACCTACACACTTTGTTTCTCTTTACGTTCTACAGCTGATAATCCTCATAGGAAAAAAAATAGGAGATTATACACACCAAAAGGAGACGACTTTGAATAATAGGGCTACGAAAAATTAGACACTAAAAAGTAATAAAATTAAAATAAAACTTTCCCGTGGCAGTTGTCTAATTTCATGACCCACTAATTCCAAACTTCCAAACTACACTTGCATACAAAAAAAAAAAAAAAAAAAAAACCATTCTTACAATTTAATTTTGAAAAATAAGTAAAACGTAAACAATTCTGGCAATTTAAAATAATTTAATATCTTTTGCACAATCACCTGATCTTTATTAATCAGGTAAAGACGATATTTGCATATTTAGTCCCACATAAGATATTATTCATTTGGTATGGCCAAGCTTTCTGCGCGTAAGAGTGAATAACCAGTTATTATTCAGATAACATTCGGTTTTTTATGTTCAGTTTCGAACATCCTGTTATGGATCTGTATAAGGTAAGGCTTCCTATGTTTACTCGATTATAGGCAAATACTATTCTATAAGTTTTATTCCAGTTGTGACCAGATTATGGAATGATCGCAAACTGGCAGTTGAATTGGTGAAACTGAAGAAGTTCAAACTGACAGGTTTATGGAAGTTCCTCTTCATAGTTTATACATGGCTGATCTATTTTAACGTTGTTATTAATCTTAATTTATTATATATTTTTTTACAAATTGCTTATATATATTTTATTTTATATTCCCTTATTTCCTTTCCTCACTGGGCTACTTTCCCTGTCGGAGCCCTAGGGCTTTTAGCATCCGGCTCAAACTTGAGTTGAAGCTCACTAAATAATAATAATAATAATAATAATAATAATAATAATAATAATAATAATAATAATAATATGCAGCATTTTGGGTTCCTATATTTGGCTTTGACAGAACGGTCTGGCTTTCTACACTAAAAAATGAATAAATTATTATCGGTCTAATAATATTGAAGAATAAAAAAAACGTTAATAGAAGAAGTATGTTTGAACTCTGCGTTCATTAATGAATAACAATCATTATACTCTCGACATAATGTTCATTTTTAGGTAATAAAATATGAAATTTCCATATAGAATTGGCTATGAGAGAGAGAGAGAGAGAGAGAGAGAGAGAGAGAGAGAGAGAGAGAGAGAGAGAGAGAGTAATTTTCATTTGTTACTCCGAATCAAATTAGTTTAGGGATTCACTACGGAATCTTCAAATGTGAGATTTAAACTTCTGAAGCCCTATTAAACCAATTTAGGAATTTTACTATGGAGTCTTTTGTACGATACATATTAAAAGCTCGGAGTTGAAATCTCCAAATACTAAACTCTCACGGGAATGAAATGAAAAACTTGAACAAAAAAGCTATAAATTATCTGCACACAAAGAGCAATGGAGAAAGAGAAATATAAAAAAAAATATTACAAAAAAAAAAAAAATCTGAAATCATATAAAATTAAAATTGCATTAAACGATTTACAACCTCAATCCTAATTATACTAAACTTAGCTACTTGATAACGGTATATAATACGTCCATGAAATGTTTACTAACTCTCTCTCTCTCTCTCTCTCTCTCTCTCTCTCTCTCTCTCTCTCTCTCTCTCTCTCTTTCAGTCTTTATTATTCTAAACTTAGCTACTTGATAATGGTATATAATACTTCAAAGAAATGTTTACTAACTCTCTCTCTCTCTCTCTCTCTCTCTCTCTCTCTCTCTCTCTCTCTCTCTCTCTCTCCTCTCTCTCTCTCTTTATTATTCTAAACCTAGCTACTTGATAACGGTATATAATACGTCCATGAAATGTTTACTCTCTCTCTCTCTCTCTCTCTCTCTCTCTCTCTCTCTCTCTCTCTCTCTCTCTCTCAGTTCCATCTCTGACCCTCCCTTTCATACCCCCCAAATGACCCCCTCCAACCATCACCTTCCCCTTCTCACATCAAAAACTCAATAATCTTCAGGTAGTGGTGTTTGGGGGAAGATGGGTGGTTAAGGGCGTAACCCTCTAATACTCCTGGATACAAGTGGGCGGATGAAGGCGTAACGTAATCTAGCTTCAGGTAGGGATGGGCGGGGTGGGTGGGACCTCATCAGCACCCAAGGAGAAAGTGGGAGGGAGGGGGAGGGACGAGAAATTTTTACGCTGGGGAAGTTATAGGACGCGGACGAATGCGATGGGAAGGTGAGAGAGAGAGAGAGAGAGAGAGAGAGAGAGAGAGAGAGAGAGAGAGAGAATATTATCTTAAATTTTCTAATAATTCATATGTTCTTGGATAATCCATCAGGGGGTAAACAAGCGCAAAACTACTACTACTACTACTACTAATACTGCTACTACTACTACTACTACTACTACTATTACTACTACTACTACTACTACTACTACTACTACTACGAGAGAGAGAGAGAGAGAGAGAGAGAGAGAGAGAGAGAGAGAGAGAGAGAGAGAGAGAGAGAGAGAGAATATTATCTTAAATTTTCTAATAATTCATAAGTTCTTGGATAATCCATCAGAGGGTAAACAAGAGTAAAACTACTACTACTACTAATACTGCTACTACTACTACTACTACTACTACTACTACGAGAGAGAGAGAGAGAGAGAGAGAGAGAGAGAGAGAGAGAGAGAGAGAGAGAGAGAGAGAGATATATTATCTTGAATTTTCTAATAATTCAAACTACAAGAAAAAAAAATTACATAATTCTGCTCGCTGAACAATGAGGCATAACAAAGTACAGTAAAGAAATAACAAATATCTTTGTGAATGTAAATGGTGAAATATCTTGGGTGGAAACCTTTTTCTTCGCCAAATTTATATATAATCAAATTATCAATAAAATTAATCTTAACCTTTTTTTTTTTTACGGCATTTGAATTCAAGTCATTCAGTTTTTCAATCAGGTAAAATATAACAGAAAGTTTATAACTGTCGAAGAATACAGTGATGATAAATGTTAGGCCTCAGTAAAAATAACTGTATTGGAAATCTGTTCTCCCAGTAACAACACGTATGTAGTCTTACAGCATGTCATTCTTTTAAACGTTAAAAACCGTGAAAAACACACACAAAAACGTTAAAAACGTATAACATGCATGGAAAAACGTCAAAAAAACCGCAAAAAAGCAGCGGGAAAACGTTAAAAAACGCGCGAAAAACACCGGAAAACGTTAAAAAACCCGCGAAAACTCAGACTGTGAGAATATTTAATTTTTTAAGATAACAACTTACAAGATGAAGTAAAATCTGTGATACTGCGTTTCCGCAAAGTACCTCACACACAATATATATTCTTCAGACAAGTGTAATATACTTTCTCCTAAAAGATGAAATAACTATTTCCTAAATGATACAGATATCTTAATTCAGGACAAGTATCTATACACTGCTTATGGGAACAATCTTTACTCTTGATAATAAACCAATATCAGATATGGAAAGTAGTCTACATTATCTTACTCTTATTGGCCGAGTT
>NC_090738.1:33206962-33214462 GCF_036898095.1 Palaemon carinicauda
AAGTCCTTCTCAGAGAATGCTACTGTTTCTGTTTATCTTATAAGAGATTTTCTTGTAATTTTAATGTTCGACGAAGGATTAAAGAGCTTTGATCTTTTTTCCTAATTGTATATTCAAAGTATAATTCATTAATTTTAAATTTCTTTATTACGTATGAAAAACTGTACTTGTAAATTTTGGTTAAACTAATATTGTGCAGACGACAACTGAAGCGCAGGCAACCACATGTTCCGTTAGGTTTGGAAAACAGCAAGCCTGTTTAGAAGCAATTCCAATCGTTCTTATTTATTTACTTAAGTATTTAAAGGTTAAAAAAAAAAAAAACTTTATTTTACAGTCTGAAAGACATTTCACCACTTCGCATGAAACGTTGTAGCAATACGGTTCTCAAATCCATTTCGAACGTTGCCAAACCGTTTCATGACACCTTTCGAAAGGTTGGCAATCCTGCGGAGGTGTCGAAGAGAGAACCTTGTTCACGCATCCTTGCGGTAATTCTGAAATCGACGATTTGTGAGTTTTGCCAGGCGTTTCGGAGGTCTTGTTAACTAGTGAGCATTTTTATATCCCCACAACTACTTATAAACCCAAGTTGATGTGAATATTTGATTTAAATAAACTCCGTTGTACTTATAATCACAATTTGATATAAATATTTGATTTAAATACTTTCCAAGGAACTTCTTAAAAAGCTAATTTATTATAAGTATTTTATATTATATAAAGTTCGAGTACTTATAAACCCAAATTCATGTAAATATTTGACTTACATAAACTCCGTTGTACTTATAAGCCCAAATTAATGTAAATATTTGGTTTATATAAACTCCGAGGTACTTTTAACCCCAATTTAATGTAAAATATTTTATTTATTTAAACCTCCCGAAGTACTTGAAGAACCCAATTTAATATAAATATTTGATTTATGAAAATCCCGAGATACTTAAAACCCCAAATTAATATAAATCTTTGATTTATATAATCCCCGAGGTACTTGAAAACCCAAATTGATGTAAATATTTGATTTATATAAACCCCGAGGTACTTATGAACCCAAATTAACGTCTATAAACTTCGAGGTACTTATAAACCCAAATTAATGTAAATATTTGATTTATATAAACTTTGAGGTACTTTTAAACCCAAATTAATGTAAATATTTGATTTATATAAACTTTGAGGTACTTATAAACCCAAATTAATGTAAATATTTGATTTAAATAAACCCTGAGTTACTTAGAAAAACAATTTAATTTAAATATTTGGTTTATGTAAACCCCGAGGTACTTAAGGGGGGAGGGGGAGGTCACCCCTTTGGTGCCAAGTCTGAAAGAGCATTTACATTCTAAAGAAATTGGCAATAGGTCACAATAATGCTTGTATAGTAAACAAGGGAAACGGATATATTATATATTTAATTAAATAATAAGTATTAGTTGACCTTTTAGTAACTTCTATGATGGAAAAAATAATTATATAATTAATATAATAAACATTTAAAAAACCTCACCCTTATCAATGCATGCCAATACGTCCCTGATTTATTCAATGTTTGAGTGATTAAATATCAAGTATAACTTAACCTTTAATAACTTGAGTGATAAAAAAAGCAGCATAACTAAAAATACCACGCCAATATCAATGCATGCCACTGCGTCCCTTGCTCTGTACAATCCCCCGTGTGTAGAAAAAAATGGTCCATAAAATCACCGAGGAAGGTCATTCCCACACAGATTAAATATCATCATTTGCCCATGCATCAGTGCCACCAACCACGCATGCGACAACAACCGGACCGGAAATGGTTGTCATTATTAGCAGAAGTTGAACTGTTCATGTGGGCCGTGAGTTTCACATCCGATAGTGGGACGATTGTGGCAGATAGTATCCCGTGAGTTGTTGTCCTTCTAATGTGGAACTCGATGGAAGAAGAAGAAGAAGAAGAAGAAGAAAAAGAAGAAGGAGGAGGAGGAGGAGGAGGAGGAGATGAGCCGAGAGATGATTCTGAAGCTTCAGGAGAGAAGAAGATGCTGTTGGAGGAAGAGTTGATTGATGAGGATCTTGATTGAAATGAGGCTTTATTGTGGGGCTTCAGGGGAGAACAGGAGGATGATGGAGGAAAAAACAGCTGTATTATATATATATATATATATATATATATATATATATATATATATACATATATATATATATGTATATATATATATGTATATATATATATATTATATATATATATATATATATATATATATATATATATATTACCGGCTAGGCTACAATCCCAGTTGGAATAGCAGGGTGCTGTAAGCTCAAGGGTTCCAACAGGGAAAATAGCGGCTATATATATATATATATATATATATTATATATATATATATATATATATATATATATATATATATATATATATATATACATATATATATATATATATATATATGTATATATTACTGTATATGTATATTTATACATATATAATATAATAAAATCTATATATATATATATATATATATATATCTGAATAACAGTGGCTATATATTTATAGTAGTTTATGGGTTTTATAGTATATCCTCTTATGAGGGACGTCCTAACATACGGACCTTCGAGAGGAGGAGGTAGAGTTTGAATAAGAATGTGCCACCAGGTGTATTCAGTCCAAGTTTTCGTTCCAGCTGGTTGTCATGCAAGAGAAAGAAGGAGACATTGACCCCTCACCATGCACCATGAGAGCCACATAAGATAGGGGCGTTAAGCGCCCATCATCTCCCCTTCATTCAATTCTTATTGTAGTGTAATGGAACGATGCGCATGCGCCAGTAATCGAATCGTGCAGAGGAGGCATTTCCGCGCATGCGCTCTGAAATGGCTGTCCTTCGTTCGTGTTCTCCCCCCGTTCGGTTTCGTGTGAAAGCTGTTGAAGGTAGTCAGGTAGGTGGACAGGTAGGCTGAGGCTAGGTAGTAGGTTGCACGAGGGTCTGAGACCTAGATAGAAGTCCCAATCAGCTCAGGGGACCCTCATCATGCTCAGATAGACGGTGAGTCCAGAAAATGAATCAATAACTTCAACATGCTCTGAAGGCCAGTGAAATAAGAAATGCTCTGTCCTCTTGGAAATTATAGATTCTCTTGCGCATGCGCTGAAGAACCAGCTAACAACCTGGAGAGGTGGCTTTGGCTTTTATCATAATTAATAGATTGGTCATTGTTTTTTTTTTTTTTCAAAGAGCGACATGCAGGTCCATGGAAAGTCATTGAAAGAGGGAGTTCTCATGCAATAGTTGAAGGCCAATTGCCTTTCAGAGTCCTCTGGCACAGGCCCTCTCTCATGCGTCTCAGTGTCCTTTTGCTTTTTCCCCCGAAGGAAGCCCCCTGCAGAAGAGGCAAGGAGAGTATCCTACGTCCACTTAGTCAGGGTCCAATCCAGGATACCAATGATCCTCCATGCGTGAAAACTTACCGGGGATTTGCAAGGGCTTCGATAAGGCACCGTCTTCGGGTTCCTCAGTCAGGATCTGGCCCGGAGGACCTACGTCCTCCGACAGCGTCTCATTGCCATCCTTCGAGGAGGACAAGGACTTTTCCAGGTCTCCGTCAGTAGTTGAGTTCCCATCATCCACCACCTGGTTAAGGGCGGGCACTGGTGTCGCGGAAAACGCACGTTGCAAGGGCGTGTGTTGCCCTCCGGCGCCCCCGGCTCTGGCCGCTCCTTCGACCACCTGTCTGTTGATACCGTAGGGCTCGCCTGTGCCCTCGGCAGATGGGAGGATTCCTGGAGGAGATAATCGCATTTCATAAGGGCAGTGTTTCCTCCTGTAGGAATATCGTCAGTCAAGGCTACACAATCGAATGTCTATTATTCCGTCGGTCCAAAGGGCATGCAGAGGATTATATTATTCAATTTATATCCTTTTGTGTCCTATAGGAAGGAATCCTCTAGGGTTTAATCAAGGATTTAGGATGATTTCAAGACAGACAAGCAAGGAGTCGAGGTATCACTCAACTATTCCAATGAAGAAGAAATAGTGTAGTCCAATAAGGCAACTTAAACAATCCTTATAAAAGGATTTGAAAAAGGTAGAGAGGTTATTTTGTTAATATGGTAGGCCTATCTCTCTCTCTCTCTCTCTCTCTCTCTCTCTCTCTCTCTCCTCTCTCTCTCTCTCTCTCTCTCTCCGCAATATACATTCTCCCCCTCTTTCAAAATAGTCCCTGACATAACCTTCAATCCATCAAATTGACTTTTCTCTTTTTACCCTTGAAATGTCCCCAATAATTACCTAAAGTTTAGCCCCCCTCTAACTTGAGAGGTACTTATGCTTCCCTCCCCTTCCCCCGAGACCTCCCCTATAGCGACAATATATATATATATATATATATATATATATATATATATATATTATACTGTATATATATATATATATATATATATATATATATATACATATGTGTGTATATATACATATATATATATATATATATTATATATATATATATATATATACATATATATATATGTATTGTATAAGAAGGGGAAGGAAAAAAAGACGATGGATTGACGAACTAAGAAAGTTTGCGGGTCTGGACTGGCACCGAAAGACCATAAACGACGCAAGTGGGACATGTCTGAGGCCTTTGTTCTGCAGTGGACTAGTAATGGCTAATGATGGTTGCATATATATATATATATATATATATATATAATATATATATATTTATATATATATATTTATTTATTATTATTATTATTATTATTATTACTACAAGCTAAGCTACAGCCCTAGTTGGAAAAGCAAGATGCTATAAGCCCAAGGGCTCCAACAGCGGAAAATAGCCCAGTAAGGAAAGGAAATAAGGAAACAAATAACGATCTGAGAAATAATGAACAATTAAGATTAGATATGTTAATATATATATATATATATATATATATATGTATATATATATATATATATATATATATATATATATATATATATATATCCTTGCCGAGGGACTACCTCTCAGTACCTCACTCCCTCCCAATGTCTCCCTCCCAGCCTGACGATGCTACTCCAATCAAGGCTGTAACATGGCTTTACATGGGAGGCGTTTGATATCCGTTCAGCCTTACGCCAATGTCACCAATTTATTTATTATACATCATATATTTTTCAGGCTTGGATGAAGGCGTGAATGGCGTAGGTACGCCTGACTATTTGCGTAATGTCAATATGCGTTGGAGGACGACTGATGCGATCTAACCCTATATTTTTTAAAGAGGATTTCTTCCTCTTTTAGGATTTAATATGAGTAACAACGCTTTGAAGGTATTTTCAATAAGGTTTGAATTACATATTCGAGTTTTACATGTTGTATTATTCAACTCGACAGTCCTTGACCTTTAATTCTGCGACGTCATACTGCATGATTTACTGTTTTTTTTTATATATATATATCGTGAGAGTTCATAACCTTGTGATTTGTGACGCCTTTTCTATATACATCATTATTGTACCGTAAAATTTGATAATTCATGGTTATGACAAGTTAATGGAAGGGTTATTTTCATAGTTATATATATGTTTTATATATTATCATCATCTCCTCCTACGCCTATTGACGCAAAGGGCCGCGGTTAGATTTCGCCAGTCGTCTCTATCTTGAGCTCTTAATTCAATACCTCTCCATTCATCCTCTCCTTCGTGCTTCATAGTCCTCAGCCATGTAAGTCTGTGGTCTTCCAACTCTTCTAGTGCCTTGTGGAGCCAGGTGAATGTTTGGTGAACTAATCTCTCTTGGGGAGTGCGAAGAGCATGCCAAAACCATCTCCATCTACCCCTCATCATGATCTCTTCCACATGTGGCACTCGAGTAATCTCTCTTATAGTTTCATTTCTAATCCTGTCTTGCCATTTAACTCCCAATATTCTTCAGAGGGCTTTGTTCTTAAATCTATTGGAGATTGTTTCATTGTCATACCATGACTCATGTCCATACAGTAACATCGATCTCACTAAACTGATATATAGTCTGATTTTTATATGTAATTTCAGGCGATTTGATTTCCAAATTTTGCTTAACCTAGCCATTGTCTGATTTACTTTTTTTTCAATCTTTCACCAAACTCTAATTCTAAAGACCCTGTATTGGAGATCATAGTTCCTGAATACTTGAATGATTCTACCTCATTAATCTTTTCTCTTCAATGATATTTCCTCTTCCATTGCATACTCCGTTCTCATCATCTCTGTCTTTCTTATATTTATCTTCAGCTCAACCTCGTGGGATATTTCATGCATTCTGGTAAGCAAGCATTGCAAATCCTGTGGTGTTCTGCTAACAAGGACAGCATCATCAGCATATTCTAGGTCTGCTAAATTCCTATCACCAATCCAGTCCAATCCTTCTCCACCATCTCCGACTGTTCTACGCATTACAAAATCCATGAGGAGGATAAACAACATAGGTGACAACACATTCCCTTGGAGTATTCCGCTGTTCACTGGAAATTAATTTAATAAGACTCCATTGCCATTATTTTTGCACTTGTGCTCATGAACAGATTTAATCAAATTTACATATTTAAGAGGAATTCCATAATAACGCTGGACTCTACACAAAATTGGCCGGTGCACACTATCAAAGGGTTTTTCATTGTCCAGAAATGCCATCAAAGGGGGATTTTTATATTCTACACATTGCTGAACAAGATGTCTCAAAATGAGAATCTGGTCAATGCAAACTTCTACCTTTTCTAAATCCTGCTTGTTCATCTCGCAGCTTTTCGTCAATCTTTCTCTCCAGTCTCTTTAGAATAAGCATACTTTATATTTTCATAACATATGACGTAAGTGTTATGTCTCTGTAATTATTGCAGTCAGTCAGGTCTCCATTTTTTTGGTATTTTCACCAACACTCTTAACTCCCATTCATCAGGTTTTGCCTCTTCATGCCACATTTTACAAAATAATCTCTAGGAGTCACTTCATTTTCTGCCAGTATCATCTCGGCAGTTATTCCATCGTATCCCGGGACTTTCCATCTCTGTAGTTTTTTTGAGGATAGCTTCGACTTCACACACACTGAATTCATTCATGGAGCATCAAGGTCTTCACCAGCTTCAGGTATATCAATCAAATTATTCCCTTTATATCTCCTATTCATAACCTCACTAAAGTGTTTTATCCAACGTTGTCTTTCTTCATCTTCTGTTGCTATAACAGAGTCACCTCTCTTTTTAATGGGTATATGCTGCTTCTTCTTTGCCCCAGTCGAGATTTCATTAATAATCCATGAGCAATTCTTACACCATAGCCAGTTCCCGAATTTATAGCTTTGTTAGCCTCGTCTGCTTTACTATCTAGATATTATCTACAGTCAGACACTTACTCTTTATTGTATAGGAGAGAGAGAGAGAGAGAGAGAGAGGAGAGAGAGAGGAGAGAGAGAGAGAGAGAGAGAGAGAGAGAGAGAGAGAGAGAGAGAGCGAGCCATTCTTACAAGAATTTTGGATGTCTCAAA
>NC_090738.1:33226962-33229462 GCF_036898095.1 Palaemon carinicauda
AGAAGTTTAATAATAATAGTAACAATATCAGTAAGCTACAACCCTAGTTAGAAAATCACAATGCTATCAGGGCAAATAACTTAGTGAGGAAAGAAAATAAGTAAATATACCTCAAGAGAAGTTTAATAATAATAATAACATTATCAATAAGCTACAGCCCTATTTAGAAAATCATGATGCTATAAGCCCAAAGGCCCCATCAGGGAAAATTGTTCAGGGAGGAAAGAAAATAATGAAATATACCACAAGACAAGTTTAATAATAATAACAATATCAATAAGCTACAACCCTAGTTGGAAAAGCAGGATGCTATAAGCCCAAGGGCCCCATCAAGTAAATAGATCAGTGAGGAAAGAAGATAATAAAATATATGACAAGAAAAGTTTAATAATAATAACAATATCAAAATATATATTCCATATATAAACTATGATAAACTACAAAATAACAAGATAGGTTAACGAAGAGGTTGAGAAGCTTAAAGGTTAAAATGGAACACATAAGAAAAGAAGCCCAAGGGCCCCATCAAAGAAAATAGCTCAGCGAGGAAAGAAAATAATTAAATATACCACAAGAAAAGTTTAATAATAACACTATCAAAATAAATCTTTCATATATAAACTATAGAAAACTTCAAAATAACAAGATAGGTTTACGAAGAGGTTGAGAAGCTTAAAGGTTAAAATGCAACACAAGAAAAGAAGAGAAACGTTCAACTTACCTTCTGAGAGGAGGTGCAGGGCAGATACTATGGCCACGGCATTAAACATGCTGGTCGCTATGTTCCGACTTGGCATCTTTCAACTCTGTCAACGGAGATATGACATTGTTAGTCGAAAGAGTTACTTCGACATATTCACTGCAAATTCTTCTAATAAATGACTCAGATCCTCCTTTTGGTTAGATTTATTTGCTCTGATAAAAATGCTGCCAACGAGATCCCCCAGGTCCCCTTTTTTTCGCGCGCAATCTTCCTTATTTATTTCGCGCCAAAAGCGTTGATATATTTCGCGCGTAATCTTGTGCCCAAAATCCTCGCTGAAGTCTGTCACTTTCCCCCTCTTGTTTCTAACTTTCAAGATCTTTAACTCTAAGGTACAAGTCTTTCCCTTCCCCACCGAGCACTGTTACCGCAGTGAGAATATCATTACAACTGTGTCTCTACAGTTTGTCACATGGACCATTAGAGCCACGTTTCACCCTTCTCTCTCTCGCTCTCTTTCGTTACCCGTTACTGGAAGTGAACAACCACCTATTACAATCACCCGATGGTCAACTCCTTTACGGCTCAAAGTTCCGTTTAATGCCGTGCGGGAATCGCCCTTACGGCGCGAGCCGTTTGTATCCTTCGGCATGACAAAGGCCCTCTTTGCAAATTCCACAGCCGTAAGCTTCGGCCAATCGCCGTCCTAGTTTTAGGCGCCGCCAGCTTAGGAAGCCCTCCGCTGATTGGCTGGCGGCCGACATCCCGGGAGGGCGGGACTGACCACGGCTCTCGCTCTCATAGCTCCCTTTTGTCAAATCATCCTTTCCCGTTGATGGAATCTAAACAGAGAGGGGTGGGAGGGGGGAGGGAGGGAATAGAAAAGAGGGTGGTTTAAAACTAGAGGTATTTACCGTTGTTTTCACACTCGCCAATATATGAAAGAGGAAGGGAGTTTATGAGCATCCTTCCTGACCTATTATTGTACCGCCCTAGCCCTATTTCCCCATACCACACCTTTCCTAAGTTTCCTTTACAGCGTAGCAATCCTGATTGCCACATCCTTCTCTTGTAAACGCCTAAATGCATTCCCTACTCTGGCCAACACAGCAGGGAATGGGGGCTAAGGGGTTAGGGATTCATTAAGCAAGAGTTTCCAGGAGCTCTTTCATCCAAACTGTGTCTTGGAAGAAGAAGAAGCAATGTTTTGTTTACGAGTCATCTGTGAGGGTTTCACGGCTCGTGACGTCAAGTGGTTCTTAAGGCCGTCGTCCACTTTCTAAGCTTAATTTCACAGATTAGAGAATGTATCGGTGTGGAAAAAGAGAAAATAGAAGAGGGAAGAGATTTGTGGTTAAGCGTATATTGTTAGAGTTATTAAAAGAGTTGTAAACACATGAATGGACAGAGATAAGTACATGGATTAGTAGAGGTTGAGAAATGTTAGGAAAATAAAAGCTATGAATTATTGATTATTTTCAACATTGTGGCTGTTATTCATTGTGAAGTATAATGATTGTGTCATTAAACGAACTTACATAAATAAAAAAAGCGGGAAATAAATATTATAAGGTATATATCACAACAACCAATGCTTTGAGAGAGAGAGAGAGAGAGAGAGAGAGAGAGAGAGAGAGAGAGAGAGAGAGCTTCTGATTTATTACTTTGAATTTCTCATCTAGCTTTTGGATTCCCCCTGAATTAATGGATTATATTCTTTTTTATTCCCATCTGGTGTGGCTATATGAGCCTATTTTAACTCTACCCCCGTCGGACTCCTTACGGTACAATGTCTGG
>NC_090738.1:33231962-33239462 GCF_036898095.1 Palaemon carinicauda
TAGGAACTGAAGAGATGCTTACCTTTTGTTGTTTTTTACTTTGTTTATGTTGTTGTTTTTGTTGTTTTATAGCCGAAATAATTATTTTTTATTTCATTATATTTTAAATATGTTAAACCTCCTGTTATTTTTTGTTTTTCATTTTAAAAAATTGTTTAATAGTAATTTATGTAAATTTTTATGTTATTGTTTGGTGGGATATTACACTAGTACATTCAGAGAGAGAGAGAGAGAGAGAGAGAGAGAGAGAGAGAGAGAGAGAGAGAGAGAGAGAGAGAGAGAGAGTTAATAAACTATGAATGGATAAGAAGATAGGCGGAAGATAAACACTGTTTTGAGAAGCAAAAATATACGAGTATATTTAATGAGAGAAACAAGCGTAAGAGAGAGAGAGAGAGAGAGAGAGAGAGAGAGAGAGAGAGAGAGAGAGAGAGAGAGAGAGAGAGTTGAAGGATATAAACGTGAGAAATGAGTAGATTATATAGAAGCTAATGCGACAGACAGAGAACTCTCTCTCTCTCTCTCTCTCTCTCTCTCTCTCTCTCTCTCTCTCTCTCTCGCAAAGGTCATTGTAAGGGAGTACAAAGATGGCGGAAGATTTGAATCTTACTGAAAAAAACACCAGTCTATGTCTGTAGTTTCACGGTCTGAAGTAAGACGAAGTTGTCACTACTTATGCAAGTTTTTCTCTGTTTTTGTGTTGTGCAACGTATACTTATTTCTTCATAAAAACGCCTCTGAATAATTCATGATAGATGAAGGTCATTCAATGGAGTTGGTGTGATTTTGATAAAAAAAAAAAACGCTCAAGGGGATAACTACTGCACGGTAATTGTTCAGTGGCTACTTTCCTCTTGGTAAGGGTAGAAAAGACTCTTTAGCTATGGTAAGCAGCTCTCCTAGGAAAAGGACACTCCAAAATCAAACCATTGTTCACTAGTCTTAGGTAGTGCCATAGACTCTGTACCAGGCTTTTCCACTGTCTTGGATTAGAGTTCTCTTGCTTGAGGGTACACTCGGGCACGCTGTTCTATCTTCTTTCTCTTCCTCTTTTCATTTTGAAGTTTTTATAGTTTATATATGAAAGATCAATTTAATGTTGTTACTGTTCTTAAAATATTTTATCTATTTCCTTGTTTCCTCTCCTCACTGGGATGTTTTCCCTGTTGGAGCCCATGCGCTTATAGCATCTTGCCTTTCCAACTAGTGTTGTAGATTAACAAGTAATAATAATAATAATAATAATAATAATAATAATAATAATAATAATAATAATAATGATAATAATAATAATAATAATAATAATAATAATAATAATAATAATAATAAGGAGAAACTGATTCCAAATCTGCAAAGGAGTTGCGTGTGTGTTGGGAGCTTCTGCATAAATTTCCATGCAGTTGTCCCTTTCAATTACGCTGTCTCTTGTTCGCTGTAGTGAACCGATTCGTTTTTGCGAACTAGCAAGAACTAAGCCACCCGAGGTTGGAGAGCAATAAATTATTCTCTTGTTTTATTTTTCTAATTGATTTAGGAAGGCGATTTGTAATTTTTTGTTTTTTCTGAGTCAAAACAGACACCTTACATAATTCGAACTGTCTACCTAACCGCGCCAAGACTCTTTGGTGCTGGAAGGAATTACGCTGGTGCCTATAGTCAATTTTTTTAATGAGGCGTATTTACACCGACTCGCACGGGTGCCCTTTTAGCTCGGAAAAGTTTCCTGATCGCTGATTGATTGGGCAAGATGATTCTAACCAATCAGATAACAGGAAACTTTTCCGAGCTAAAAGGGCACGCTGCGAGTCAGTGCAAATGCGCCTCATTAAAAAAATTGAGTATAGTACAATACATGAACATAAGCTACCGCGGTCTAAGCGATATCAGGCAGGGCAGCCGATCGGGACTATGGTCTACCCCAAAGCCAAAGCAAAGTCCTTCAAAAAGAAAATAACAGTGCTCACTCCATACAAAAAAAAAAAATAAATAAATAAATAGATAAATAAATAAAATAAAATGGGAAAAAGCACGTTAATAGAATAAGAGGATTTTGTGAAAGGCTGAAGAGGGTTGGTTATGGATTTTAAAACGTATTGAATTTGCGAAAACGTTTATAGAATTTCAAAAACGTTTAGGTATTTTGACAGAACGTACTAAAAATAAAATGGAAATAATTGAATTCTTAACCATTATTGATAAAATATCAAGAAAAACCCTTTGGAAAATTGTCGGCTTTTAAACCCTCATATCTTGGGCTTTTAAACCCTCATATCTTGATTTATTATTATTATTCACAAATTATTTTTTTAGTGTCTATGTATATCTAAGTACCATTTTGAATGAGGAAAAATGTTTTTAGATGACATTGAAACAATGAGAAATAACCCTTTGAGCTCTGAAGGCTCGTAGTATTGTGAACAGAGGGAGTCAATTGCTCTCTTAAAAGTCAAGATTTTCATTAGAGAAACTATTTCGCAATTAAGACTCTCCCCCCCCCCCCCTCAATCCACAACCTTAATAAAAGTCGCGGCCTTTCCGAGAACAATGTATTATTTTCCAGACGAATAAAACGCGACCATTAATTTTCAAGAACTCAACACTCGACGTATAGAATTAAACTTCTTCGCTCTAATAAACATCATATCCCCACGAAACATGTGTTGTGACTTCAACCATTTTGAAAATAAAGACAAGAATGGGGTGTGTCCTCCGTAAACCTAAGACATGGAAAAATTCAGCCAGTTTAAAGGTTTAAAGGTCGCTCATGAATGGCAGAGGCAAGGGACAGTGACATTGCCCTAGCAATCAGGACAATGCCCTTGAGACTGACCATATATACATATGATCAGCACCTAAGCCTCCTCTCCACCCAAGCTAGGACCAGGGAGGGCCAGGCAGTGGCTGCTGATGACTCAGCAGATAGACCTATAGGCTCCCCCAAACCCCCTAACCTTATCTCACAAGGATGGTAAGGTTGCAGACACTAATGGCACTAACGAGTCTGAGTGGGACTCGAACCCCCGACTGGGAAACACCAGGCAGAGACGTTACCGATCAGGTAATAGATAAATATTCCGATATCTAAAATCTGACTCATCTGTAACCATGCAGGTCAGAAAGGCGTTCTCAGCATCCTGGGGTAAATACAACATCTCTTGATGCCAACCATAAACTATTTTACAAAGTAAGCAATTCGCTTTGAGCAAATAACCACAAACTCATAATGTATCCCTCACTTCTATACGACAAAATTTGCTTTGGGCAACCAGCGCCAAAAACTCAAGATATACTGTACATGCTCATTACTATTTGCCAAGTCAACAATTTGCTTCGGGAAACCAGTGACTAAAATTGAAGAGCTTCATCCCCAGATTAGCTAAGTCAGCAAATGTGTTTGACCAACCCGTGCCTAAAATGGAAGAGCTACATCCTCAGATTAGCTAAGTCAGCAAATGTGTTTGACCAACCCGTGCCTAAAATGGAAGAGCTACATCCTCAGATTAGCTAAGTCAGCAAATGTGTTTGACCAACCCGTGCCTAAAATGGAAGAGCTACATCCTCAGATTAGCTAAGTCAGCAAATGTGTTTGACCAACCCGTGCCTAAAATAGAAGAGCTACATCCTCAGATTAGCTAAGTCAGCAAATGTGTTTGAGCAAATGTGTTTGACTAATCAGTGCCTAAAATTTAAGAGCTACATCAACTGATTTGCCAAGTCAGCAAATGTGATTGACCAACAAATGCCTAAAATAGAAGAGCTACACCCTCAGATTATCATAGTCAGCAAATGTGTTTAACCAAGCACTCAAGTCAGCAAATTTGTTTGACCAACCAATGCCTAAAACTGAGGAGCTATATCCTCAGATTTGCCAAGTCAGCAAATGTGTTTGACCAACAAATGCCTAAACTAGAAGAGCTACATCCTCAGATTTGCCAAGTCAGCAAATGTGTTTGACCAATCAATGCCTAAAATTGAAGAGCTACATCATCTGATTTGCCAAGTTAGCAAATGTGTTTGACCAATCAATGCCTAAAACTGAAGAGCTATATCCTCAGATTAGCCAAGTCAGCAAATGTGTTTGACCAACAAATGCCTAAACTAGAAGAGCTACATCCTCAGATTTGCCAAGTCAGCAAATGTGTTTGACCAATCAATGCCTAAAATTGAAGAGCTACATCATCTGATTTGCCAAGTTAGCAAATGTGTTTGACCAATCAATGCCTAAAACTGAAGAGCTATATCCTCAGATTAGCCAAGTCAGCAAATGTGTTTGACCAACAAATGCCTAAACTAGAAGAGCTACATCCTCAGATTTGCCAAGTCAGCAAATGTGTTTGACCAATCAATGCCTAAAATTGAAGAGCTACATCATCTGATTTGCCAAGTTAGCAAATGTGTTTGACCAATCAATGCCTAAAACTGAAGAGCTATATCCTCAGATTAGCCAAGTCAGCAAATGTGTTTGACCAACAAATGCCTAAACTAGAAGAGCTACATCCTCAGATTTGCCAAGTCAGCAAATGTGTTTGACCAATCAATGCCTAAAATTGAAGAGCTACATCATCTGATTTGCCAAGTTAGCAAATGTGTTTGACCAACCAGTGCCTAAAATAGAGAAGCTACATCCTCAGGTTTGCCAAGTCAGCAAATGTGTTTGACCAACCAATGCCTAAAACTGAAGAGCTATATCCTCAGATTAGCCAAGTCAGCAAATATGTTTGACTAACCAGTGCCACAAATTCAAAAGCTACATCCTCAGTATTATTTGACAAAGTTAGCAATTGAGTTCATCCAGTCAATACCACAAACTCAAGAGCTATCTTCATTACTATTTGTCAAAGTTACCAATTGGGTTGTCTAATCAATGCCAGAAACTTAAGAGCTACATCCATAGTACTATTTGACAAAGGCACCAATTTGATTTGTCCAGCCTATGCTACAAACTCAAGAGCTGCATCCTCAGTACTATTTGACAAAGATAGCAATTGGGTTTGTCCAACTAATGCTAAAAACTCAAGAGTTAATTCCTTGGTACTATTCGGCAAAGCCAGAAATTAGGCTTGGACAACCAATGTCATAAACCCAAAATCTACATCCTCGGTCGTATTTTACAAACCTAGCAGTTGGGTTTGTCCAACCAATAACCACAAACTTAAGAGCTACATTTTCATCTCTGTAACACAAAGTCAGCGATATTCTCCAGGCAACTAACGCATCGATTCTAGCTCTGCGTCTTCAACACCTTGCAAAAAAAAGAAAAAAAAATTACACCAGCAACTTTCATCATAAAACCAGCCATCGCTTCGACCTCGAAATCTCCGAACTGAAACAACCGTAGCCATTTGGAAATTGCCCTCGACAACAGCATATAAAACACTGCCAAAAATATCAAGGATATGTTTACGAAATCTCGACCATTAAATCGATGGGTAATGGAACGTGTTCGCTCTTGATATTTCGACTCTAAAATAAACAATGGATGTTAGTCAGGTGAAACTTGACATAAACTCTCACTTATGAATGGGGTCGTACAAATATCTTTTTCATGGATCGACAAGATTTTTGATTTATCGATATTCATGTCAATTTGGTTCCCTGCCGCTGGCATTACGCTGGCAATATTTTGCGAATGAAATCAGTCTGAGAGAAATGTTCTCAAATAATCAATTGTTTGCATCTCTTATTTGTAAAGGCTCTCAGGTGATTGTCTAGGAGAAAGAAGGACATAGATGCCTGATAAAGTCACCTAGCCCTTTGTCTAGGAGATTGTGTAGAAGGCAGGCAAAGAAATATGATAAAGTCTTATAGAACTTTGTCTAGGAGGTTTTCTAGAGGAAGGAAGAATAGATACGTGATAAAGGATTGTAGATCTTTGTCTAGGAAATTCTTGATAGAGAAACTATAGTTAAGTCTACTGATTATTATCTATGGAAAAAGGTGATAGAAAACTTGATAAAATCCAGAAAAATATTTAGAAATATATTATTATTATTATTATTATCATTATTATTATTATTATTATTATTATTATTATTATTATTAGCAAGCTACAACCCTAGTAGGAAAAGCAGGATGCTACAAGCTCAAAGGCTCCAACAGGGAAAATAGCCCAGCGAGGAAAGGAAACAAGGAGATAAACTAATAAAAAAATAATGAACAATGAAAATAAGAAACTTTTAAGAACAGTATCAACATTAAATTAGATCTTTCATGTATAAACTATAAAGACTATAACTTGATAAAGGATATATCATTGTATAGAAGTCTGATAAAGCCTGATAAAGTCTCCTGAGATAATTTCTTTAGATAGGTGATAAAGAAACATTTGATAAAGGCTTCTTGATAAGGGGAACAACATATGTAAGGAACTGTTCTATATAAACGTTTGTTTACATTATATTCTCAAAGCGTTTCAAGCCAATGCGTACACTTTAAGAAAAACCCTAATTTAAATCGGAAATTCTCGTAAAAATATACTGTTCTCAGCCGTATTTCAGTAAAATACAGGCGACCGCAATTTTACCTTTGTTATTATCTTTTACGGGTTGGTGACTGTCATATCAGTCCACGTTAGTTTATCCGTTTTTAAAACGGTAAAAATAATGGAATAAATGTTGCCTAGAAAATCCAGATTGGAATTTAAGAAAAAGTGTGTTACCCTGGTTTTATGCAATTGAGTTATACGAAAAGACTTTACCTTTATAATTTCATGAAGCATTGATTTATTTGTACGTTTGTATTTACTCTTTTTTGTTTAAATAACCATGTGAAAGGGTTTGTGTATGTCCTTGATCGTCATTTTTGAACTAGTTAGGGCCACCTATACTAGGTGGGTTTGCTGTGAGGGATCAGACTAAAGTTTCCCACCATCAATCAGCAGTGGCTAGCGTGTTGGTGAAAATGGAGGAACTTTAGACATGACTAAGGACATGTTTGAGCCCTTTGTCGTACAGTGGACTAGAAATGGCTGCATTTGTTATTGTTGTTGTATATAGTCATGTGTATATATCTGTATATGTGGACTTCATACTATAGAGATTTTTTGTAAAGAGATCTTGGTGAAGCAACAAATAAGATATAGAACGTGGCAATGGCTGTCACGTTTGAGAGAGAGAGAGAGAGAGAGAGAGAGAGAGAGAGAGAGAGAGAGAGAGAGAGAGAGAGAGAGAGAGAGAGAGAGAGAGAGAGAGAGCTGATATTTCCCTTCACTTAACTCTGAATCAAAATTAACTAACGAGGTCTTGAAGCAGAAGTAATGAGAGAGAGAGAGAGAGAGAGAGAGAGAGAGAGAGAGAGAGAGAGAGAGAGAGAGATATGCCTTTTAATAACTGACCAATCAAATGTCCCTCCGATTGGCACTCCACCCTCGGTTGAAGGTCAACGCTTCAGTGACCCCTCGGTCATTCACTCGTGTGCTTTTGAAGACAAATCCTTGCAGCTTCTGTGACTTGAACGGGACACACCAGTGAAGACTTGAGAGTTTTGGACTTGGAAGAGATC
>NC_090738.1:33244462-33254462 GCF_036898095.1 Palaemon carinicauda
CATTGTCAAAGGCAGCACTAAAATCAAAGCCAATCATACGAACGTCCTGACTATAATCAAGGGATTTCTGTACAGCATTGGAGATTGTAAGAAGGGCATCACATGCTCCAAGGCCTTTACGAAAACCAAATTGCAAATTAAGGAACAGATAATTACCTTCAGCAAACCTATTAAGACGTTTTGTCAAAAGACGTTCAAACACTTTAGATTATATGGGAGTTATGGAAATTGGGCGGTAATCAGTCGGACTTGAGCTACCACAAACACATTTACATAGTGGAGTAACATTACCAATTCTCCAACAAGTGCTAAAAGCTCCTCTTCTTGCTAACTTGCGCAAGATAACAGATAACTTTAGAGCTAAGAAATCTGCTGTCTTTATAAAAAACAAAGGAAAAATACCATTTGGGTGTACACCTCCATAAGCATCAAGGTCCATCAACAAAGCTTTAATTTCAAGAGATCAAAAAGCTAAACTAGTTCGTTTAGCCTCAGGAAAACAGGAATGAGGAGGTTCTAGTTTTTCATTATTCTGCTGCTTACTGTCAAAATGATCAGCAAAAAGGGTTGCCATTTCCTTTGGACAGTGAATGACGGAGCCATCTGATTTAAAGAAAGGAAGAACTATTGCATCTACACCTAAGAGTGCAGATTTAAGGGTAGTCCATCACTTATGTTCCTGGGTTGTCCCAGAAAGGGTTTCTTTTATGGATAGATTGTATTCCTTTTCAGTTGAAGCATAAACTCTCTGAGCAAAACCTCTAAGCTGATTATAGTTATTCCAGGTCAAATCTGATCTGTTACCGTTCCAAAGATGATAGGTCTCCTGCTTTTCCAAATAATCACGTCTACAATCATCATGGAGCCATGGTTTGTCCTTCACTCGGTACCTTAGCACACGAGAAGGGATACGCCTATCAATTATGTTGACTAGATTCTCATTCAAAGGGACAACAGGATCAACACTTCTATATAATTGGGACCAATTCAAACCCAAAAGATCATGCAAAATCACATTCCAGTCTGCTTGAGATTTCATACAATTCTTACATGAGTATGAAACATCAGGGACAGGCTGCTCAGTCTTCACTACTATTGAAATCAATGCATGATCAGATATCTCAACTGGAGAACCAACCTTACTTATTATAACGCCAAGGGAGTCAGTGTATGCGAGGTCCAAGCAGTTACCAGACCTGTGAGTAGCTTCACATATAATTTGCTCACAGCCTGATTCAGAGGCAAAGTATAAAGCTCTTAAGCCATGGCGATCGGTAGGAGAAACAGAACTTAATCACTCCCTATGGTGAGCATTGAAATCACCAACAAAGACAAAAGAAGCCTTTTTATCATCTTCTTGTATCTTAGCCATAATGGTAAGAAGACAATTGAAGATAGAATCATTCAAGTCTGGAGTCCGGTAGATTGAACACAAATAGAAGGTGTTATGATTACCACAAACTTGTATTACCTGAATCTCATGACATCCACATTCATAGCAGGACTTATGAGAAGCAGGGTACTCAGTCCTAATATACACCGCCATTCCCCTGGCCCTAGGGATGGTCAGTTATAAGGAGCACAGATGAGTGCCTCATATTAGAAACCAAAGTTTCTGAGCACAAAAGAATATCATACTGTCTGAACCCAACTGTAAGGTCTAAAATATTTGCATGAAGACCACGATTATTGCAATAGAGAAGACGACATTGACGAAATCTAGGACGTAATGGTCCGAGATTTCGCTCAATGTCTCCAGAGAGCATAAGAATTAATGGTAATAAAAAAGATACATCATACTTAACAACTTAATTACCAAAAATAATAACAAAAACAATCTGTTTTACGGGAAATCTAGATAAAAACGATTGATCAAACCCATAGACTATAGAAAAAAAGTCTGAAAAAGTGGTCAACATGGAGGAGCCGATACACCATGCAAGGCTAAATACCCTCCAGGATAGCCACTTCAGCTGAAGGGAGGACAGTAAGGATGGTTTTCAAAAGAAATAGAATCAGATAAGGAAAAGAAAACCTCTTGATAAACTACCAGGCATCCATGGCCCTTCTATGAAGCCTGCCCAACACACCATTTAAAAAAAAAAACAAGAGAAAGAAAAGAAAAAGATAGAATAGTGTGCTCGAGTGTACCATCAAGCAAGAGAACTCTAACCCAAGACAATGGAAGACCATGGTACAGAGGCTATGGCACTACTCGAGACTAGAGAACAACGGTTTGATTTTGGAGTGTCCTTCTCCTAGAAGAGCTGCTTACCATAGCTGAAGTCTCTTCTACCCTTACCAAGAGGACAGTGACCACTGAACTATCACAGTACAGTAAGTAGCCCCTTGAGCGAAGAAATGTTTGGTAATTTCAGTGATGTCATGTGTATGAGGAAAGACGAGAATGTGTGAAGAATAGGCCAGACTATGCATTGTATGTGTAGGTAAAAACAAAGAAAATTAGCCGTAACCAAAGAGAGGGATCCAATGCCTTATTGTCTGGCCAGTCAAAGGATCCAATAATTCTAGTGGTAGTATATCTCAACGGGTGGCTGGTGCCCTGGCCAACCTACTACCTGCAATTATATATATATATGTATATATATATATATATATATATGTATGTATATATATATGTATATATATATATATATATATATATATATATATGTGTGTGTGTATTTATATATATATATATATATATATATATATATATATATATATATATATTACCTTTGTTAGAATGTGTAAAGAATAGGCCAGACTATGCGGTGTATGTGTAGGCAAAGAAAAATGAGCCGTAACCAGAGAGAGGGATAGAATGCATTACTGTCTGGCCAGTCAAAGGATCCAATAACTCTCTTGTGGTAGTTTTTCAACGGGTGGCTGGTGCCATGGCCAACCTACTACCTACAAATATATATATATATATATATATATATATATATATATATATATATATATATATATATATATATATATATATATATATATATATATATGTATATATATGTGTGTGTATTTATATAAATTATATTAGTTAGAATCGAAATTAAATAAACGTCAGTCCTAGTAAATTCATCTTAGTAGATGAAAGATAAGATAAATACGCATTAAAAGGAACCAAAACGAGTAACAGAATGGTACAGTTGGCTTCATTAATTCCGTGTACTGGAATTAATAGGTGCCTATAATACTTTTACATAACTATTTTTCATTTCTTAAACGCTTAAGAAAAACATATATTTCGAATTATGGCATACTGCCACCTGCGGAGGTACCTCAGCTTGTTCGTTAATGAGGACGAGGCATATTAGGTGCCTATAATGTTTTTACTTCAACATTTTCCCATTTTCAAAAATTTGAAAAAAACATATATTGTGAATTAAGCCATACTGCCACCTTGAGGTACTCCAGCTTGTTCGTTAAAGAGGACAAGGCATATTAGGTGCCTATAATATTTCTGCATAATCATTTTCCCATTCTCAAAAGCTTAGAAAAAAAAACCATATATTTCTAATTAAGCCATACGGCCACCCTGAGAGATACCTCATCGAGGTACCTTGACGTGCTTATTAATGAGGACAAGGCCTATTAGTTGCCTATAATAATTTTACATAATCATTTTCCCATTCTCAAAAGCTTGAAAAAAAAAACATATATTTTGAATTATGCCATACTGCCACCGTGAAAGGTACCTCAGCTAGGTACCTCAGCAAGATACCTCAGCAAGATACCTCAGCTAGGTACCTCAGCGAGGTACCTCAGCTCCTTTGTTAATGACTTTCCCTTAGGAGCCTCTCTTCATCTTAACCAACCATGCTTATAGCCGGTTCGGCCACCTCAATGACAAATTCATCTTATTTTTCCCCCTTTATAATTAGGGAGGCGAGTTGTTTTTCACAGTCAAAATTAAGGGCGAATTTCAGAGTCAAAATTAAGGGGGAATTTTGTCCTTCATGCTCTTGCACTCTCGAGATATGCTGCCTCTAGGTGTGGCCTGTGTAATCCTAGTTTGAATTTTAATTATGAATTGAAGTAGTTTTTTTATGGGGCTGAGAGGGGTATGATTAAACAGTTTTTAAAGTATTTTTTTGTTATGATGTTTTGCTAGCCCCCCCCCTCTCTCTCTCTCTCTCTCTCTCTCTCTCTCTCTCTCTCTCTCAAGTAGTATTTCTCAGTCTAGCATGTGTGATCTGGGGTCTTTCCCACGATATGCTTTAAAAATGCTAGAAAATTATATTCACGTGAAGAATAAAACGAGGCCATTTCCCTTACATTTTTTAAAAATCTCAAAAAAAAATAAGGTAATGGTTAAAGAAGTATATATTTCATGGAATATAGTAATTACTTTCGTCTGGCTGTATGTTATTTTGTTATTACAGCTGTCATTTCACCTTTATTGCTTCTTGATAATATCTCTTGTCACGAAATCAGTTTGTTTTGAAATTACTTAAAACAATTTTCTTAATGTATAAAATTAGTTCACCAAACATTCAACCGGGCTCCACAAGGCACTAGAAGAGTTGGAAGACCCAGACCTACATGCTTGAGGACTATGAAGCGTGAAGGAGGAGATGATGAATGGAGAAGTATAGATTTAAAAGCTCAAAATAGACACGACTGTCGAAATCTAACCGAGATCCTTTTCGTCAATAGGCGTAGGAGGTGATGAAGATTAAGTTTGTATGATTTTAATTAACCCCCGACAGGGATAAATCTTACCAATCCTTTTTAATATCTAATCATATATACCTAGTTCCTCTTCATGTATATCAGAGCTTCCCTTTTCAGCCTCATTATTAATCAGAAATTTGAAAAATAAAATTCCAATTATTTTTCCTGGCATGAAATCTATTCTTGATTTTAATCAAGCCCTCTATTCAAATAGAATCCCTCGCACGTGCAGTCTTGAAAAATGCTTGAGAATCTTTCTATTTTAGTTTGGCTAATAAATGAGGATTATTTTTTTGTTTGTGAGCTGTAAATTGGATCTATATTTGGGAGTGATGGAGGAAAAAGTTGTGAAATTAAGATGTCAGACATTATTATTATTATTATTATTATTATTATTGTTGTTGTTGTTGTTGTTGTTGTTATGGTTGTTCATGTTAATGCACTCGAAAGCATTCAGAGTAGAACTTTTATATAGAAACAAATTTTCAAACGAACGAGACGAAAGAAGGATAGAAAGATAACGATGATAATAACAAAATAATGAAAAACTATAAAATTCAGAACGTGTTATAAAATCATAATACATATATTTCATCATCATCATCATCATCATCAGCCGTTGATAGTCCACAGCAGGACAAGGCCCCAGACATGTTCTTCCACTCGCGTCTGTTTATGGTATTTCTATTCAAGTTTATACCTGCCAATTTTCTTAGCTCGTCGATCCATCGTCTTCTCTTTCTTCCCTTGCTTCTTTTACAATATCTTTGGACCCATTCTGTTATTCTTACTGTTTACCTATTATCTGTCACTCTCATTATAATGTCCTGCCCATGTCCCTTTCTTTTTCTTACATATTGTTAGACTATCTTCTACTTTAGTTTGCTCTCTTATCCACGTTGCTCTTTTTCTGTCTCTTAGTGTCATTCCCATCATTATTCTTTCCATAGCTTTTTTAGTAAATAGCTTATGTTCTAAGGCTTTACTAAGAATCCAAGAATACTGGTAGGACTATCTGATTAAATACTTTTCTTTTAGAGAAGGTGGCATTT
Source organism: Palaemon carinicauda (assembly GCF_036898095.1). Taxonomy (NCBI): domain Eukaryota; kingdom Metazoa; phylum Arthropoda; class Malacostraca; order Decapoda; family Palaemonidae; genus Palaemon; species Palaemon carinicauda. Next base: position 33,250,195 of record NC_090738.1, read on the forward strand.
TAATTTTCATAATCTCATTTGGTTTACCCAAAGTTCTCACATGCTTATCCTTTCAATTTCGATCTTGTATCTAGGGGAAACCTTTCCTCTCTGTCTTAAGTTCGTATATTCATTAACAATCTCTAGAGTTTCGTTCATAACCCTTATTTGTTGTCTCTTCATTTTCATTAAACATTATCTTAGTTTTACTCTATTCATTTTCATTCCTACATTTCTGCTTTCTCTAATCAAATCTTCTATCATCTTTTGCAATTCCTCCTGTGATGCATTATGATGCATTTCTTTAAGAATTTAATCAGTGGATAAACTGATGAAGATTCTAACAAAATTTCAAGGACTTATTTGTTTCCAAAACTAGATATCTGTTGTTGACCAAAGCTTTTACTATCACATAGAACACATTTTATTGTTAGAATTAACTTTATGGTTATAATAGCCATATCACTAATAGTATAAGGTGAAAAAAGACACGGTGATAAGTACACACTCACCTCCTAACCAAGGTAGTAGCTGCAATAATTATGAAAGGATAAAAAAAGTAATACAGGAAAGTGCTAAACTATGAAGTTTTTCCATATGGCCGATTCTTTTATAAAATTTCAATATCTATGTACCTCTAGACCTCATATCCTTACATTTTTCCAATTTGAAATGTGGCATGCTGTAAATAATTCTTGAGAAATGTGGTCTGCCTGTCTAACGCCTTTTCCAATCGGAATTTTCTCATTATCTTTATGTAGTTTTAGAATGGCTGTACAGTACTCCCAATTTAGATATCTTCAAGTGTTCTAACATAAGATTCATCTATTCCTTGTCTTTGTAAAGCTTTCATTACTGCTGAGGTTTTGACAGAATCAAAAGCTTTCTCATAGTCAATAAATGCCAATAAATACTCCTGATTTTTCCATTAGCTGGTTAATTACATGGAAGCGGTCAGTTGTTGAATACCCACTTTTAAATCCTGCCTACTCTCATGGTTGATTAAGGTCTAGCTATCTTTCTATTCGGGTTAAGATGATCTTTGTAAACATTTTATATATTACGGAGAATAAACTTATTAGGCGGTAATATCTCAGGTGTTTTGTGTCTCCCCTTTTGTAAATTAGCATAATGATAAAGTTTTTCCAAGCTTTAGGCATAGAGCATTCTTGCAGGCATTTTGTGTAGATTCAGTCAGCCACTCTTACTACTATGAAATCTCCTCCATCTATTATTGAATCAATTGTTAGGCCATCGTCTCCTGCTTCTTTGCAATCTTTTCATGCCTTTTAATGCTTTCTTTACTTCTTCTGTTAATGTTTGGTACAGTTGGTTTCATTGATTCCTTTACACTGGCATCTCCTTGACTTCCCAATAAGTGTACCGGAATTAAGGAAGCCAACTGTACCGCCATGCTGTAACGGCGAGAGACCAACCGTAATGAAATGGTACAACCGTACATGAGTCATCCCAGTCAGAAACACCTGCGCAGGTATGACACCAAATGAAAACAGAGGAGTACTTCCTCTTTTACGGTAAGCTCGATAACTTCCGTTAGGTAGAATAATTAACGGAATTTTTAATTACCGCTCGCGGAAGAGGTACACACCTGTGAAAGGTGTGACTGAGAGTTCTATATTAGATTTTTGTGTTACATTAGTAATTAAAACTGCGTTGAGTTCTCTGTATTTTGATTGGCTGGGATCACTTTGCCAGTATTTCTTTTTATGTGCTTTAAGTTTTTTTTTTTTATCTAATGGTCTCGAATGTTTTTTTTTCTTTCTTATTAATAAGATTTAATTTTTGAGAAAAAAGGTATTTAAAAATAAAATATACTTAAAAAATAAAACCTCTAAAAATAAAATATGTCAAAATTAAATATATTTCAAAAACTAAATGTTTCAAAAATTATGTATATGTAAAAAATAAATATATTTAAAAAATGAAATATGTTTAAAAATAATATTTATTTGGTGTATTTTCTTGACTTGTCTAATTTTTTTTTTTTAAGCCTTCGAAATAAAATTTATTTTCGAAGAAAAGGTGATATTTAAAAAACTAAATATTATTTTGATTTATTTTCTTGTGTTTTTGTCGTGGTCTTATGGTCACGAGTGTTTGATTTTATTATCAATAATTTCGTCATATTTAAAAAAAAAGATTTCATTCTTTCTGAGTAAAAACTGCTATTTCAAAAATAAAATTTAAATGAAAACAGTAAGATTCAACAAATAAAATATCAAAATGAAATTCTGATTCATCAATAATATTTTACTTTCTGATAAAACTGCGATTTTAAATATGAAATTGAAATGAGAAAAAAAATTTTAAATAGAAAATTCAATAAAAATTGTCTGTCTTAACGATAAGATTTTATTATAATATATATATATATATATATATATATATGTTTATATATATATATTCATATATATATATATATATATATATATATATCAGAAATAAAACTGGAATAAGAACAGAAATAAAATTTCAATGAGAACAGAGTAAACCAATTAGAAAATTCCACATACGTTTTAATATGTAATTCATTAATTTTCTATGACCAAGTTTTCCCTTCTAGTGATGTAATACCTTTCTATATTTAAAAATTTCCATTATAGAAATGTCGTTCAATTTCCCAACCTGTCCCACAACCTGGTGTGATGCGGGCTTGTGAAATATGGACTGAATAAATATGATTTTTTTTTTTTTTTTTTTTTTTTTTTTTTTTTTTTTTTAGTCTCAAAATACTTGACATTCCCTTCCGGCGGATGGTTTGAAATATGGCGCGTCCGAATCCCTGTCCGATTGGCTTAACTACCTTACAATATTCGATCAGGTTGATATCAATTTAGAATCATATTAATTTAGAATGAGGAACGCGAGTGTTCGTATTTATTAAAATATAATTAAATGCTTTGATTGATTATATATTTATTATATATAAATGAAAGGTTAATTGATAAAGTCGTTTAGTATATCGAAGTCGGGCAATCGGAAACGAACGAGCCAGTTGCAGGGCGTATGTGCAATATCGGTGTTGTGACGACCTGGGTGGTGCCATAAACTTCATGAAACACACACTCTCTCTCTCTCTCTCTCTCTCTCTCTCTCTCTCTCTCTCTCTCAGTAAAAAGACACAAAAACAATCAGACAATGTGTTTGTCATCATGTGACCGGTCTCACATAGAAGCCTTTATACCTTCCATTTTAATCTACTTTTTTAGGACAATTTGATGTGTCATGTTAGGTTACGAAACTCTCTCTCTCTCTCTCTCTCTCTCTCTCTCTCACCGGTTACCTATGAATCTATGGTTTTTATTCAGCCAGCCCCCTGGCCAATTAAATCGCCTCTCTATATATCTCTCTATCTCTCTATCAAGCGTCATTATCTATAAACATATCTATATCATTCACCTCATTTATAAAATCTCTCTCTCTCTCTCTCTCTCTCTCTCTCTCACTGGTTATCAATTAAATCGTCTATCTATATATCTCTCTATCTAGTGTCATTATCTATAAATATATCTATATCATTCACCTCATTTATAGAATATCTCTCTCTCTCTCTCTCTCTCTCTCTCTCTCTCAGTAGGCCACACGTACTCCATCATACTCTATCAGCACGCGAGGTTAAATCATAGTTGACATGGTGTTTACGTTTTTGCTGTTGCGTCCGCATCAATCACAAACGTAACAGTGAAAGAAGGACCCAGGTCATATTCGATGGGAATTTAATGGTATATTATTATTATTATTATTATTATTATTATTATTATTATGGTTGTTGTTGTTGTTGTTGTTATTATTATTATTATTATTATTATTATTATTATTATTATTATTATTAGCATTAAGTAAGTAAGCTACAACCCTAGTTGAAAAAGCACGATGTTTTTATTATTATAATCATCTCTGTTGTTATTGATTTTATGACAGAAGCTGATGTAATGTTCATTATTATTATTATTTTTATTATTATTATTATTATTATTATTATTATTATTATTATTATTATTATTATTATCAACCTTTCCCACAAAATCATGTCCAAAAGAAAATAGAAATAAAACAATTGAAAAAAAGCAAAATAATTTATTTCTTAAATTAACTAGCAAAGACAACGAACAACTAAAGAAAAAAGAAAAAAATCCATAGTTCAATTAAAATGAAAATCTAAGCTCTTACGCATCATGTTTCAAAAAACAATTTTAACGAAGTACTTTGATTAGCAAACAACAACAACAACAAAATCAAAAACATTAAAGATAAAAAGAAGATGGAAT
>NC_090738.1:33259462-33262001 GCF_036898095.1 Palaemon carinicauda
ATATGCATATATGGTCATTCTCTAGGGCATTGTGCTTTTTTATAGGGAAATGTCATTGTCCCTTACCACTGGCATTCATGAACGGCCTTTAAACCTTTTAACAATCCATCTTCATGGTTTTACTTCACTATGATAACCTCGCTTTTGTTTAAAATTTTCTCAACTATCTCTTTTACCTAATACTTTTGAAGACTTTCACTAGTTTTTGTAGTTTTCATCCACTTCCCAATCCCAGTCTCAGATGCTTTTTTTTTCTATCTATAAAAAAAAACAGTTAATTTTTTTGTGTTTGTCAGCTTATCACCTTCAATTCTTTTATAAGATTTGTATAAGTATATTTATCTCTATCTATAAAAAAAACATTTATGCCAGCCTCATCTACAAAAAAAAAAGGCCAGAATACATGTATATATACACAAACATATTTATAGTAATATTATTATTATTATAACTTGCTAAGCTACAATCTAAGTTCGAAAAGCAGAATGCTATAAGCCCAAGGGCTCCAACAGGGAAAACAGCCCAGTGAGGAAAGGATATAAAGAAACTACAAGAAAATTAATTAACAATGTAAAATATTTTCGAACAATAACAATATTAAAATAGATATTTCATATATAAACTATGGAAACTTTAAGAAAAACAAGAGGAAGAGAAATAAGATAAAATAGCGTGCCCGAATGTACCCCTCAAGAAAGAGAACTATATCCCAAGGCAAGACAGTGTCATATAGATTTATATATATATATATATATATACTGTATATATATATATATATATATACTGTATATATATATATATATATATGCAAAAGAACCTTAAGGAAACTGAAAATAGGAGATATAAGATTATGTTCTGATTACTTTTGGTTCTTTTGTATCTCAGCATCACGTTCTATGTGACTTTTACTCATATATATATATATATATATATATATACTGTATATATTATATATAAGTATATATATATATATTTTATATATATATTGTATATATATTATATATATGTGTATATGAATATATATCACTAACACTCGTGATTTTAATCAATGTAAATATTAACCACAATGACATGTAATACTGAATTCTACCTTGGGGATATGTATCCACTGGAATTCATTTATGCTAATAACTCTCTCTCTCTCTCTCTCTCTCTCTCTCTCTCTCTCTCCGTAATAATAGAACCGAGCTTGCTTTCATATTCTTGAAATATGACGATGTGATCATATAACCTTGAAAGAATATCATTTTAATTCTACCTTGTTTGGAAATTGTGGAGATGTGACAGGGCTCTGACGCAATTGTTATGTGTTATTTGAGTATATGACTTGATGGTATTTTTGTTGTTGTCTGTTCATATATACATACATATGTTTATATACTCCATATTCTATATACATATGTAACTATATCTACACTATATTTGTAGATATTATATATATATATATATGTATATATATATAAAATTTATATATATATATATATATATATACTCTATATACCTATATAACTATATCTACATTATATAAATATATATATATGTATATATATATATATATTTATATAATGTAGATATAGTTATATAGGTATATAGAGTATATATATATATATATATATATATAAATTATATATATATATATATAATATCTATTGTAGATATCGTTATATATGTATATAGAATATATATGCATATAAATGTTTTATATATATATATATATATATATGTGTGTGTGTGTGTGTGTTTATATATATGTATATATCAATGAACTTGTAATATATACATAGATTATGAAGTAGAGGATATGCTAACATGTAAGAAAAAGAAATGGGCATGACCAGGACATATAATGAGAATGACAGACAATAGATGGACATGAAGAATAACAGAATGGGTCCTTATAAATTGTCAAAGAAGCAGGGGAAGGAAGGAAGAGAAGACGATGGATTGATGAATTAAGAATGTTTTCGTGCGTGGACTGGCACAGAAAGAACATAAACAGACGCAAGTGGAAGGATATGTCTGAGGCCTAGGTTCTGCAGTGAACAAGTAACGGCTAATGATGATGATGATGATGATGATATTATGGAGAGATAAAGGAAGAAATGGGAAGATGGCAATAAAGAGAATGGAGAGAAAAGTAAGAAAGAGAAGTCATATGAAGGAAGAAAGGGGTAAGAAAAATAGATTAAAAAATTGATTGAAAGCAGGAGAAAGGGTTTGCCATAAACAATTAAAATCTGAAGTTTGAAGTTCGTAAGATAATTCTCCTTAAAACAAGAGTTTAATTCTCAGAGAAATTATTGAATAATCTTGTGGATGATATACACGAACGTACATACATACAAACATACACACTCCTTGCTTGAAAGATGTTAGAAGCTGTTACTTATGATTTAACAATTAGGTTATGAATGTGGTGGCGACTGTCTTCTCTTTAGTTATCTGAGGCCACCCGCTGATAGAGAAAATGAAATCATGTTAAGATTCTCTATATATCAGAAGGGATTTATATTTTTTTGTGTATCTATTAATTGTAATT
>NC_090738.1:33262501-33267501 GCF_036898095.1 Palaemon carinicauda
AACCAATTCATAATAATAATAATAATAATAATAATAATAATAATAATAATAATAATAATAATAATAATAATTAACTGGACTTCCATCTTAGTAAAGATAATAAAGGACTGGCGACTGCATAACAACTGCCAAAAAAAATTCGGAAGAGCCAAATTTCTTCACCATGCAGAGAAATTATTTAGACCAATGCAACTCCTAATAAAATCTGAATGACGCTTACAAATGTGTGCGAGTCCTTCAAAAAATATGAGAGAATAATGAAAAAAAATAAAAGAGAATAAACAGCAGAACAATGAACAGTCATTTGATAAATATGAGGTTTTACATGCCTAAAGAAATTAAATTCTAAATTACAGACGCAAAGGATATTTTATCCAAAGTTTAAAGAGTGCTAAAAATCATAAATGATCCCAGGGAAATGTGAGTATAAGAGGGCTACTGAGTAAAACAAGAGAGAGAGAGAGAGAGAGAGAGAGAGAGAGAGAGAGAGAGAGAGAGAGAGAGAGAGAGAGAGAGAGAGAGAGAGAGAGAAATTTTATCCAAAGTTTAAAAGAGTACTAATAATCATAAATGATCCCAGGGAAATGTGAGTATAAGAGGGCTACTGAGTAAAACAAGAGAGAGAGAGAGAGAGAGAGAGAGAGAGAGAGAGAGAGAGAGAGAGAGAGAGAGAGAGAGAGAGAGATTTTATCCAAAGTATAAAAGAGTACTAATAATCATAAATGATCCCAGGGAAATGTGAGTATAAGAGGGCTACTGAGTAAAACGAGAGAGAGAGAGAGAGAGAGAGGAGAGAGAGAGAGATGAGAGAGAGAGAGAGAGGAGAGAGAGAGAGAGAGAGAGCTATTGTAACCCCCACTCTAAAAGAGCACCGTCCCTCCATGATTGTCTACTTCAGGTGTCAAAATTAATGTCGAGGGTCAAAAAAGAAGCGGCTGGGTCCGGGAGAACCTAATTATTTCCCCTGGGGAAGTAAAGCAGTATCCAGCAATGGACAGCGAGGTCCAAAACCCTTATCGCCCTCGCCAGGAAAATCGCCCTTAATGGACGTGGGTCCTCAAATGCCCCTGTCGACCGAAGGCCCTTTCATTAATGATCCCATACGAAGCAGAAAATTTTCGCAAATCTACCATCGTATGTCACTATAACAGACACAGCTATTAATCTGCTCTTACGGGGGAGCTGTTGCTCGCTTGATGCTTAAAGGTCGTGTTAATACGTTTCAGTAAATAAAGCTGCTGATAAAAGTTATTAATGACGACGGGGGATTAAAAAGAAAAAAAAAATTACAGTTGTCGCGCAATGCCAAAAGCAAAGCCGCGGATAGAAACAATCTTTAGTATTACACTGTATTTCACTTACGTGGAGTTCGGGGTGAATTACAGTAATTACTATGGGGTTATTACAGCTGAATACCGTTTTCTTAGAAATGACGATGGCTCCGGCGTTGTCGGAACATGGGATTTGCCCTTGACAACGCTGCGTTCGCATTACGTACCGGCAATTTCCACTCCTAATTAGGAATTACAATACGAAGGATGACAATTATTAGTAAGAACGGTAATCACAGCTTCCGAGGAATAATGGTTCATGTGGCGACATTGGGAGGAATCTTGTAGAAGCCGCTCGTTTTCCAATTTACTACAAACGATTAATGCGGCCATATTCGAGACCCGAAACGTGCATTTTTGGGGGGAAATGTTAATTGGTATACCCATTACTGCTTGAATCATTATGATGTGGAATTTAGCATAAAATTTATGATAAAGATTTAGCAAACACCTTTGGGAAATTCTTATTGCTTCACATATCAAATTTCTTAAATATAATAATCATGCACAAAAATATATATCAGCATTGGTGAACATCTTTGTTGGAATAAAATTCATATGAAATTATATCATTCACAATATATCGATAATAAATCTAAAACTAGCAATACATCAAATTGAAAAAATATGAATATATAAACCTGTTCGTCAAGATAAAAAAAAAAAATCAGGATCAGTTTTGGTGAAGATTATAAACATTTGTGAAGTCTACGGTGAGTGAGAGCCAGAAAAGAGTTTTGAATACATTTATAAGAGATGCAGAAAAACGCTTCAGTGTATTTTGAACTCTATTTTTTCGTTATTGTTTATGGTCTTCAGTGGCATACTTACATGTGATCATGGGTTAAAATGCCTTAACACCAAACAGACTCAGACAATATTATATATATATATATATATATATATTATATATATATATATATATTTATACACACACATATATATATATATATATATATATATATTACGTATAGTGTATATAAACAATACCAACTGCATACGTTTCTAGTCCACTGCAGGACAAAGGCCTGAGTCATGTCAATTCAAGTCGGGGTTTTGGCTACTTTTCATTACCACGCTGACCAGTACGGTTGGTGATGGTGGGAGATTTTCGTCTGATCGCTGTCTAAGGCAGGCAGATTTGCTCATCATGGCGATAGGCAAACCCTTTCACCACATTAATTTATTCCCACCCAGAAAGAGACGTACATTATATATATATATATATATATATATATATATATATATATATATATATATATAATATATATATATATATATATATATATATATATATATATATATATCAAATGCTCAAATCAATTTTGGGTTCCACAGCTTTCTGATGTCATTTCTTATTTAATCCCTTATCGTAATTGAAAGGTATCCCCATAGTTAATTAATCATATCAACTTGGGAAACACAACGTAATTAGTGATCGGTGAAAATGATTAACCAATGGATTTCATACGTTTTACAATGGATTTCTCTTTCCACTTCTGGAATTAATTACTATAATGATTTTCATCTCATTTCTTTTATTTAGGGTTGTGGTGGCCGATGTGGTAACGTCCCTAACTGATGATCGCCAGACTGGGGGTAGAGTACCACTCAAACTCGTTAGTTCCTTTGGTCGCTGCATCCTCACTATCCTTGTGGGCTAATGATGGTGGGTGGGGAAGCTATAGGTCTGCTGAGTCGTCAGCAGCCATTGCCTGGCCCTCCTTGGTCGCATCTTGGATGGAGAGGAGGGTTGGACGGTGATCATATGTAATATGGTCAGTCCCTAGGGCATTGTCCTGCTTGATAGCGCAGTGTCAATGTCCCTTGCCTCTGCCATTCATGAACGGCCTTTAAACCTTTAATGTTCCAGGTTTCATTCGGGCATGCAGGCATATAAGTTGTCAATCAAATTGACCTTTGAATCCCAGAGAAAAGAAAATACCAAGAAGTTTGAAACTGATAAAAACCGGAAATAAATAACCTAATTTCTGTTAGCTCATTTTTCTCTACAGTTTAGAGGCAGGACCTTTTTACAATTCACCTGACTGCATATAAACAAATCTGTCTTGACCATCATTAGATAAACCAACTCATACTTTTGCAATCATGGTACATGTTTTGCATATGAAAATATACAGCGTTTTACTAATCACTGATGTGATAACATCTATGTATCAAAGAATAAGACTATTCCGGACATATTTAAAAAAAAAAAAAAAGTAGACCTTCACTATTGTGAAATTTAAACGGGTAAGGCAGGTAGTCTTCAGCTTGGATAAATGTAAATATCTTGACATTTAAATTTAAGACACCATTTTACATAAACATAATCCCATGGATATCATGACGAATATCATTAGAGGAAATAAAGTGCCATGAAAATCTACTAGACATCATTTCAAAAATAGAGGAATCCGGTACTCAAGAAGATATCGCTTTAGGATTAGTTATTCTATAAGGGGGGGGGGGGGTCTGTGGGGCGTTTCCCCCTTGTCTCTGTAAGTCAACTAGGTTGGTCATGAAAGTGTTACCACCAAATCTGTCGGTTATTCAACAAGGTTCGTAATACATTTATTAAGGCCCAAGATTATTCATTCATATAAGAATATTAAACAAAAGGTTGAAAAACAGCCTGGCCAAAATAGCCAGACTTCTGGTAAAACAAGAGAGCAAATAACCTCAAGGAAATACTAAGAAAACAAAAGTTAAATAGTAATAGCAACAAGCAGTACAAGCATACACACACACACAACAACAACAACAAATGAGGCTCACCTACAGACAACACAACCCTTCCTAATACGAAAGACGAGAATCGATGAAGATGAATGAAGTAATAAAATCTAACAAACAAGTAAACGAGGAGTAATTGCGAGAGGAAATGAGCGTGTCTTAATAACACCGCCGAAAATAATCTCTCATAATTAGCTGATGTTTTAATGAGGTGAAATTAAGCGGCACAGGCGAGTGAGTTTGGTGGAAACGGGTCCCGATTCCGTAGCCTCGGGACGCCAGGACCTTATCCCTCCGATATTGGATCACGAGACCTTCATGATAGATTTTGAATGTCGTCATGAGTAAAATAATGTGGTGCTTCTGACTAGAAAGTGCTACATTGATAAGCTTTATATTGTTTCAGATAACAGTAAATCTAGATAAATTGGGTGACCAGACTTTAGATTAGTTTATAAGTAGAAGATAAAAAATCAATCAAAATCTTGAAAAAAAAGTTATGACGAGTTCTTTTGTTATCAGAAAAAAAAAAAAAACCGTTATTTGTACAGCACTTGTTCTTCCAGCATTTTCTATGGTTTGCCTAAGGTTCACAAAGATGACATACCATGGCCACTCATATATTGGCTGCATATAATTCTGCTAAATTTTCAACTGGAGTAAGGGAAGTTGGCCGATCTAAGTTTACTTATTTCAAATCTTGTTCCCTTTGAAAATCCCCTAAAAACTTATCGATATTTGGATGTTAAGGAGAAACTTGCTGCTTAGATCCTCAATGGGAACCGTACACTACTTTCAGTTCTTTATTTCTCAGAGAGAGAGAGAGAGAGAGAGAGAGAGAGAGAGAGAGAGAGAGAGAGAGAGAGAGAGAGTTCCTTTATTTCTCAAACAAAGTTAGTGAAAGATACTTTCATTTCTTTATTTCTCATGAAA
>NC_090738.1:33272501-33277501 GCF_036898095.1 Palaemon carinicauda
TAACATACCATTATTGCAGGCGAAGTTTAAGGCAATGATGGCAGCTATAATTGAATCTCCGCTAACAGAGACAAGCCATTATAGTCATTAGTACACCAATAATTGCCATCATTAGGCCAGTGGAGATCGTTCGTCAAACAGGTAAAATGCGTAGCTACAAGAATTTATAGCATTGTTTTGTATAGCTTAGCGATACAGGAGGGATGGAAGTTTTGTATTGGTTTCACTTAAATTAGAATAAAATGATGTAAATAATGTAAAAGGCTATATATTATGTATGCATGCATGCATACACACACACACACACACACACACATATATATATATATATATATATATATATATATATATACATATATAAATATGTGTTTGTGTGTGTACATACATACTTACATAGGGAGAAAGGTCATGTCTGAAGCCTCTATCCTGCAGTGGACTAGCTACCCTGATGATGATATAAATAGATGGGTATATATACAGCAATATATATATATATATATATATATATATATATATATATATATATATATATATACATATATATAAACATACACACATGGACAGTCAAAAGCAAATGTCCTGTCGTCTCCAGTCCCCCTCTGTCACCCCCAATATCTTTAGATTCCAGAATTTCAGGTGTAGAAGAGTTTGGTTGTTAGGAGGGAGGGCAAGGGGGGGGGGGAAGTACTTGTTAGAGCTGTAAGGGGTGTGATGGTAGGGGAACTACGAAAAATTATGGATGAACATAAATTCAGTATGATTTCTGCAGATCTCAATTCTATCATTATAATAATTCTACCTATAATTATATGTTATAGTTGTTGTGTTATTTGCTATGCCGTTCTCACAAACAACTTGTTGACAAAAAGGATCGATGCTTAGTTTTGAAATATATTATGACCCGACTGAAAAAGCTTTCGTAAACACAAGCTAGGAGTCCTCTCTCTCTCTCTCTCTCTCTCTCTCTCTCTCTCTCTCTCTCTCTCTCTCTCTCTCTCTCTCTCTCTCTTATATACAGGTTTAAAGGCTACTCATGAATGGCAGAGGCAAAGGACAGTGACATTGCCCTATCAAGCAGGGTAATGCCCTACATACTGAACATATATACATATGAAAAGAGCCCAAACTCCCTCTCCACCCAAGCTAGGACCAAGAAGAGCCAGGCAATGGCTGCTGATGACTCAGCAGATAGACCTATAGGCTGCGCCAAACCCCCCTTTCTTAGCTCACAAGGATGGTGAGGTTGCAGTGACCAAGGGAACTAACGAGTTTGCGTGGGCCTCGAACCCCAGTCTGGCGTTTACCAGTAAAGGGATGTTATCACAACGGCCACCGTAACCCTATGGTAGATATTGTTAAATTGTTTTTATCTAGATTTTAAACAGATGAATACTGTTATAATGTAACAGAAAGTTAGAAAGGCTGAAATATGTCTCTCCTTAAAGTTTATATATGAAAGATCTATTATAATGTTGATATTGTTCTTAAAATATTCTATATTAATTATTCATTACTTCTCTTGTAGTATATTTATTCCCTTATTCGCTTTTCTCACTGGGCTATTTTTCCCTGTTGGAGCCTTTGGTCTTATGGCATCCTGCTTTTCCAGCTATGGTTGTAGCTTAGTTGGTGGTAATAATAATAATAATAATAATAATAATAATAATAATAATAATAATAATAATAATAATAATAATAATAATAAAAGTCTACTTATTCGTCTTTAAATCATATCCATATCAAATTTTTAAAAACGGATATCTTGACGTAAAGAAGTGATATTACGGTCACTAACCCTAAAAGATAATAACAAAGTAGGGTAAAATTTACGGTCGCCTGTATTTTACTGAAAATCTTAAAATATTTTATTTTTCCTTGGTTCCTTTCCTCACTGCGCTATTTTCCGTGTTGGGACCTTTGGGCTTGTAGCATATCCTGCTTTTCCAACTAAAGTTGTAGCTTGGCAATTAATAGTAAATAGTAAACGACCGAGAACAGTATATGTTTACCGAGAATTTCCGATTAAGATTATGGTTTTTTTTTTCAAGTGTTAACCATTTGTAATTACAGGTTGTTCCCACGAATGTTGACGTGTAATTGAAGTTATATTCTACTATCATTATTATCATTATTATTATTATTATTATCATTATTATTATTAATTGCTAAGCTACAACCCTAGTTGGAAAAGCAGGATGCTATAAGCCCAGGGACTCCAACAGGGAAAATAGCCCAGTGAGGATAGGAAACAAGGAAAAATAAAATATTTCAAAATCATTAACAACATTAAAACAAATATTTCCTAAACAAACTATAAGATTACATAAATATATTCTTTATGAAGCTAGGATTGATAGTTCTAGTTTTAAGAAATGACAACAACTTGTTTCTGAGATGTTTATTTCTATAAAAAAAAAAAGAAAAAAAAAATATTACCACTGCTGCGAATTAACCAGACAGATGTACAGTTGGCTTCATTAACTCCGGTACACCTCATTAATAGGTAGTAGGTTGACTAGGGCACCAACTACCCGTTGAAATATTAACACTAGAGAGCTATTGAGTCCTTTGACTGGCCAGACAGAACTACATTGGATCCATCTCTCTGGTTACGGTTAAGTTTCATTTAGCCACGAATGAAAAAATGCAGGATTTCGTTGTATTAGTGCACATACACACATATATCTATGAAATATACGCATACAAACACACGCACACACACACACACACACATATATATATATATATATATGTGTGTGTGTGTGTACGTGTGTGTGTGTACGTGTGTTTGTATGCATATATTTCATAGATATATGTGTGTATGTGCACTAATATATATATATATATATATATATATATATATATATATATATATATATATATATATACGCATGCGACACCGAATATGATAATCAACCTTTTAAAGCTATTACGGAAGGCTTTAAAAAAAGATCCTGTAAATATATAATTATTACCATATATTGAATATTCGATAGAAAAATTGATTTCACATTATTACTGTTTAATTAATTTATAACGGACTAAAAATAATAATAATAATAATTATTATTATTATTATTATTATTATTATTATTATTATTTCTTAAGTTAACACCGTCTTCCGTCTGGAAAAGAGGCAAAAATTTCCCGGAGATCTGTTTTGGAGTCTGTGACTCCAAAAAGTCTCCAGGAGACTGAAAAGTCTTCAGAAGCCTTTTAAGACTCTCTTTCATTTTTTTTAAACCAATGCTGATACGAACCTCTGTATAGATATGTATAGTTATGACTACTATGTTCAAACAAGCGTTCGGTGTGTGTGTGTGTGAATATGATCGGACAATTTGTGAGAAGAAAATACAACTGGCCTCAAAATGCAGCTTCAGTTATCCAAGAACGGAACGCTGCGTGCGAGGATATGACGTTAAATCTTCAGGGACAGCTGCGAACTCTCCAGGAGTCCTTAGTCTTCAAAAGGTTTTCGTAGCTTCTCCCAGAGGCGTCGCGTTTTGGAGACTGTCGTGCAGTCGCCTCTCAGGATGGCTTCCTAGGTGGGTGGCTGCAGCGCTGTCCTTGGATTGGGGGCTTTTGGAAAGCCCGTGAGGAACTACGTGGGTGTGAACTTGGATTGCGGCAAATGGAGGCAGAAGCTTTGAGATTCAACGACCAGTTGAAATCAAGATGGTTTGTTGGTAAACTTCTCCCCGAATTAGACATCGGAGCGAGGGAGGAAATCCTTTCTCATGGTAACGAGACAACTTACATCGGTTTGGCTGCTGCTGGCGCCATATTCGGTGGAATAATATTTGCTATGAGAAGGAGGGATTAAAGAAGGACAACTAAATGAATTGAGAAGAGTAATAGATGAGATGAATACAGAGAAAGAGACGCAAGAAAAACTGAAAGCTCAAAAAGAGACAGATTATCAAAAGCTGAAAATTGACTGCGCTGAAAAAGATCTTCAGAAGAAGAAAAAGGAGAAGAAACAGGAAATTCTAAGCAGGGAAATGGATGAAATTAAGAAAATGCATAATGAGACAATAGAAAAACTGCAAAACGACTGCTTCCAAAAAGATCTTCAGATGAAGGAACAGGAGAGGAAACAGAAAATTCTAAGCAGGGAAATGGAAGAAATTAAGAAAATGCATAATGAGACAATAGAAAAACTGCAAAACGACTGCTTCCAAAAAGATCTTCAGATGAAGGAACAGGAGAAGAAACAGGAAATCCTTGAAACGGAAATGGAGGAAATGGGAGAATTTAAGAAAATCCATAATAAGAAAATAGAAGAACTCGAAAATGACTGCGTCCAAAAAGATCTTCAGATAAAGGACCAAGAAAAGTTACTGGAAATTCTAAAAACTGAAAATGCTCTTCTGCATCGCCTTCCAGCTGAAGCGAACGCAGCCTCCGGAAACCCTCTTGACACGGATATCATACTGGACTGCTGCTAAGCCATTGAGAAAGGTCTTCAAGGATGCAGAGCCTAAATGCTACGAGGAAAGCACCTTCTCAAACTTGGCCTTTTCGACGCTGCCATGAAGGACTTCGAAGCTGTTAGAACGGTAAAGGGATCTGAGGAATGTTTGAACTTCATAGAAGATGTGTAGGCGCTAAAGAAGATATGGGAAAGTCAAAGCCATTATGAGGTTTTTTGGGTGTGGGTCAGACGGCCACGAGGGCAGAAATTTTAAATACCTTCAAAGGCTTGGCCTTGAAGTTACATCCGGACAGACACGGGGACAAACCCGAATTCATGCAGGAGGCATTCGAGGAGAAGTTTAAGAAAGTGGTTAAAGCTAAAACTGTTCCGATGTATGAACAAAGCAAAAATGAATACGACGCAGAGATTCAACCACCATGCCCAAGGCAACAGCCAGGACAGAGGAACCAACGTCAGCAGTACCGTTACTATTATAACCCAGCAAAAGCATACTATAATCAGCGGAAGCAAAAGCATCGAAGTCCTCGAAAGCAAAAGAAAACAGTGTTTCAAGATATGT
>NC_090738.1:33282501-33300001 GCF_036898095.1 Palaemon carinicauda
AGCTTTACGTCTAAACTACCTTCAATATTTGCCTAAATGCTCTAAATACACTTTAATTCTATCTTAGAATCATTTAAAAACTCGGTGTATCTACTCTGTTATGTATTCTAAACACCCATATTGTTAAAATCGATACCTTGATAAGCTACGATACCTTGATAAGCTACCTTTAGATCCCAGTATGCCAAGTAAGACTTTTATAGCATCAAATATCTCATAACTATTTCGTATCAAATATTTGACCCCCAAAATACTCTTCCCATTGTAGATTTGAGAACAAAGCCCTCAGATGAATATTGGGAGTTAAATGGCAAGACAGGATTAGAAATGAAACTAAAAGAGAGATTACTAAAGTGCCATACGTGGATGAGATCATGGTGAGCGGTAGATGGAGATGGTTTGGACAGCTTTTCGCACTCCCCAAGAGAGATTAGTTCACGAAACTTTCAACTGGGCTACACAAGGCACTAGAAAAGTTGGAAGACCCCGGGCCTACATGGCTGAGTACTATGAAACGTGATATGAAACGTGACGTGGGAGATGATAAATGGAGAGGTATTGAATTAAAAGCTGAAGATAGAGAGAACTGGCGAAATCTAACTGAGGCCCTTTGTTTCAATAGGCGTAGGAGGTGATGATGATGATGAAGATGACGAAGCTGATTGTAAAACCACACCGTTTTCCTTCCTTCACTCCTGCAATCTCTTTTATTTTCTTTATTAAAATCGTATCTTCATCTTCCCTGGCCTATCGAATAATCGTGTATAATGATTATTGTAATAGTCTACTGACTCTACTCTACCACCCGTTCCTCCAGAATTTTTTCCCATCTATCATATATATATATATATATATATATATATATATATATATGTATATATATATATGTATATATATATACATATATATATGTATATATATATATATATATATATATATATATATATATATATATATTTCTACATATATATGTATATATGTATAAATTTATATATATAAATATATATGTGTGTGTATATATTTATTGTTTTGCAATTTTTAGCACGTCACTTCTAACTGAGCGAATCGGCTACGTTTAAATGAGAGAACTAAGATTGATACGACGAATTCCAGAAAATTGCATCTAAATCACACTTGCTATCCATCAACAAGGATGGCATTCAAGTTAATGCAATTTATACAGTGGAAAAAAAATACATTTCTTGATATTAATAGTTATAATGCAGTTTACAAAGAAAGGAGAAAAATACATTTGTTCCAGGCTCCAAAAATGCTAGAAAAGTCGGCTCTTCATAAAGAATAACTCATTACTAACTGCACTTCGTAGAATTTTACATCAAATACAAAGCTCGGAAACAAATAAACATTTAATCTCGAATCTACAACATACAACCAAACTTTAAAATAATAAAAATTTATATTTTCATTGGTTCCATGATACTAGAAATTAAGATTGGACTGAATTTAATTATAAAATCTAGGTAAGAGTCTAGGCGCTGGGACCGGTGAAGTCAATCATCAATGTCATAAATATTTAGATTGCTAAAAAGGTAAAAGACGATCAAAAACATTATTTATAAAGTTGCATGCAAACATATTGTCATTCCAGTAAGACATTTGAAAATTTAAGGGGAAAATTAATTAAAAAGATTGCTTGCTGTTACAAAGCAATTTCTCATAATATCAGCAGTAGATTTACAAATTTAGAGCAATGCACAGTTAAGTAATCCGTTCAAATGTATCTCTAGAAAGCAAAGTAAAAACTGGAAATCAAATCGCCTGAAATTACATATAAAATTCAGACTTTAAATCAGTTCAGTGAGATCGGTGTTACTCTATGGACATGAGTCCTGATATGACAATGACACAATCTCCAATAGATTTAGTAGATTTGAGAAAAAATCCGTTAGAAGGATATTGGGTGTTAAATAGCAGGAAAGGATTAGAAATGAAACTATGAGAGATTACTCGAGTACCATAAGTGGATGAGATCATGATGCGGGGTAGATGGAGATGGTTTGGGCATGATCTTCGCATTCCCCAAGAGAGACTAGTTCACCAAACGTTCAGTTGGACTCCACAAGGCACTAGAAGAGTTGGAAGACCCAGGCCTACATGGCTGAGGACTATGAAGCGCAAGTAGGAGATAATGAATGGAGAAGTATTCAATTAAAAGCTCAAGATAGAGACGAGAGGCGAAATCTAACCGAGGCCCTTTGCGTCAATAGGCATAGGAGGAGATGATGATGATGATGAGAACGAAATTGAGTTAAAATGACGTCAATTCTCAGATTCTCATTAAATGAGGATGAGCAAGGGTCAATGTGACTTCTGATATTTTTAGACTTCAAATTTTTGGCAACTAGAGGAGAGGTCCACCATTCTTGTCATTCCTTGAAAATATATGACCTAACAGAACTCTTTATATCTAAGAGAGGAACCATTTCTACGAAGTAATTTTCATTTAAAGCGTAGCCTTTGGCTTCTCATTACCAAGAATTGCCTCATGAGAGGAAGCCCAGCAGAAATGAAGAGTATTGTGCCGACAGGAAATGTGAAAGAGCCAATCTTGAGTTTTCTGAACTAATGGGCGGAGGCTATTAAAAAATAAAGGTGAAAGCACTCTTGAAGTCACAGTACATTACACACATATTACCCTTAGTTTCTAAGAAAAGCTCCAAGGCTTTCACCAATGTTGTCTTCTTCACTGTAAATGCAGTGGCACAGTTAAGTCACTTTATGGAATATGATTCATCCTTGTAGACTACAGCACATCTAACACCAGTCTGACTTTGAGCCATAGACATGGAACTTTATATTTGGACTTTACCTTTTTTTAATGGAGTGCTTTTCTTTATGACTGAGTTTGGACGTAATATAGCGTGAAATGTTCTGCCTCTATACAGAAACTTTATCAATTTCAGAAATAAGTCTTATCCGAAAGAGCTTTAATGAATTTGGCCCCAAATCTCCCACAAACTCGTAACTACTTTTAAATCTTATCTATGTCCTATGCTTGGCTTTAACGTGGAATACATAAAAAAGCTTTCTAATCTTCAACTTCTATAGAGCTAAAAACCATGATTTAGTAAAGTATCAAGTTTCCAGGATTTTTTTTTTTTTCTGAATTGTTGTTACAGTCTTCCAAAGTTACAGAAATACAAATCTATCCGCACCTTCCATCATTTTACTCTTAGACTATTAGAAAGAAGTCTTTTTATGAAACGACTGTTAATTTAATCCTTTCGATTTTCTGTTAACTCATTTTATCGATGTTCCAGCCATCTTAGTTACTTCAATGTCACTTTCGTTACGTTCCTAATGTCTACAGAAAATTACTAAGTAACGATCTTCCATATTAGAATCTGAAACAATATAAGAATAACTTCAAGGAAAATCAGAATAAAATCATTTGAAAAATGGCACTAAAAATTAGGTATCAATACTTCCTGACAATCATACGGCTCACCCATCTCAGTACTGCTCAGACCTAAGGCTATCACATATTATCATTACTACTATCTTTATTTCTATCGTTATTGTTGTCCTCATTATCGTTGCTAGATATCCTTAAGAAACTCCTAAATATAACGGGAAAATTAATATGAACTAAGCTTTAAACATGTATATTCTGTTCGATAAACAAGAAACCTAAGGTTTCAAATGCAATAGGTTCCATTTATGTTTAACCAAACACACATAAATAAATAACAATAATAACACAACAAATAAAGAGGATAAAGCACGCAATAAAGCGAACAATAAAAGATCCCATTCACGCTTAAATAACCACAAACACAAACACGAATAACACCCAACAGAGATAAACAAAATAAAAGGCAAAACACCCCACGCATCAGATTAAACGATATAAAAAAAATGAAAAGAATAAGACACAAACATAGCACCGCGCGGAATGAAGGGGGTAAAAAGAGGAGAGTGCATGCCACCCTTGAAGTCATTCCGCACACTACGTTAGGGCGTGACGCCCACACATTATGGAGGTCTCGATGGGGGGTCGCAAATGCTTAATACTCCCGCAGATGATTGCCTTGGGACTCTCTCTCTCTCTCTCTCTCTCTCTCTCTCCTCTCTCTCTCTCTCTCTCTCTCTCTCTCTCTACACTAAAGAGTGAGTTAAATCTTTTGTAAGTAGGATAGTGCCACAAATTGTTTTCTTGAGACATTTTCAGAGAGAGAGAGAGAGAGAGAGAGAGAGAGAGAGAGAGAGAGAGAGAGAGAGAGTAAATCTTTTATAACTAGGATAGAGCCACTAATTGTTTTCTTGAGACATTCTCTTTTTTATTTCAGAGAGAGAGAGAGAGAGAGAGAGAGAGAGAGAGAGAGAGAGAGAGAGAGAGGTATCTTTTGGGCCCAGAATAGAGCCTCAAACTATTTCCTTATAGCTGTTTATCTTTTTCTATCACAGAGAGAGAGAGAGAGAGAGAGAGAGAGAGAGAGAGAGAGAGAGAGAGAGAGAGAGAGAGAGAGAGAGAGAGAGTATTTTTAGGCCCAGAATAGATCTTCAAATTTATATTATTTCCTTACTGCTGTTTATCTTTTTCTATCAGAGAGAGAGAGAGAGAGAGAGAGAGAGAGAGAGAGAGAGAGAGAGAGAGAGAGACAGAGAGAGAGAGACAGAGAGAGAGAGAGAGAGAGAGAGAGATACAAATGTTTTAAATAAGAAAGTTATCTGGATAAATTAATAATATATGATAATGTAATAATTAGGAATTGTACATATGTTAACTTTGATGACGGTTTAACATCATAAGTAATTAAAATAACGAATTTAAGAATTGGAATAAAACCTTAAAAAACGTTTTACTTCAGAATCTAAAGTTTAGATGATAAAAGTAAAACGTTTTGTAAACTTTTAGATTAATTCTTAAATTTGTCTTAATATTATCAAAAATGTACATAATATAAGGAAAATGTCATTGTGTAAAATAAAAAGGTATATAAAAATACACATACATATATATATATACATTACATATATATATATATATATATATATATATATATATATACATATATATATATATATATATATATATATATATATATATATATATATATATATATATATAATAAAGGTAGGCTGGCTGAATTGGTAAGATCAAAAGCGGGTGTAACTATGGATAAATATAAGAAGGTCAAGGAAAAAGTTTTTCAATGAATAAATTTTAGGTCTTTATCTGGCAAAGAATAAAAAAACATGGCAAGAATAAATTAGGATAAAATTAAAGTCTTCAATGCCGAGGATGAAAGATTACACTAAGATGAAAGTTCTATAACAGACGGAAGTAAAGAGTAGAGCATATTAATAAAAATAAATAAAATATAGAATAGATAAATGACATCTATATAAGTTTGGCCCAGCGGCATTTTTGTTGAAATGATATATATATCAATGTTACTGTTCTTAAAATATTTTACGTTTCCTTGTTTCCTTTCCTCACTGGGCTGTTTTCCCTGTTGGAGCCCCTGAGCTTATAGCATCCTGCTTTTCCAAATATGGTTGTAGCTTAGTTATTACTATTATTACTTGCCAAGCTACAACCCTAGTTGGAGAAGCAAGATGATATAAGCCCAAGTGCTCCAATAGGGAAAAATAGCCCTGTGAGGAAAGGAAATAAGGAAATAAATAAATGATGAGAATAAATTAACAATAAATCATTCTAAAAACAGTAACAACGCCAAAACATATATGGCCTATATAAACTATTAACAACGTCAAAAACAGATACGTCATATATAAACTATAAAAAGACTCATGTCAGCCTGGTCAACCTAAAAACATATGCTCCAACTTTGAACTTTTGAAGTTCTACTAATTCAATTACCCGATTAGGAAGATCATTCCACAACTTGGTAACAGCTGGAATAAAACTTCTAGAATACTGTGTAGTATTGAGTCTCATGATGGAGAAGGCCTGGCTTTTAGAATTAACTGCGAACAGGATAGAATTGTCCAGGGAGATCTGAATGTAAAGGATGGTCAGAGTTATGAAAAATCTTATGCAACATGCATAATGAACTAATTGAACGACGGTGCCAAAGATTAATATCTAGCTCAGGAATAAGAAATTGAATAGACCGTAAGTTTTTGTCCAACAAACTAAGATGAGAATCAGCAGCTGAACACCAGACAGGAGAACAATACTCAAAACAAGGTAGAATGAAAGAATTAAAACACTTTTTCAGAATAGATTGATCACCGAAAATCTTGTAAGACTTTCTCAATAAGCCAATTTTTTTGTGCAACTGAAGACACAGACCTAATGTGTTTCTCAAAAGTAAATTGGCTGTCGAGAATCACACCTAAAATTTTGAAATTTAAATTTAATTTTAAAGAAACATTATCAATACTGAAATCCTGTGAGGAGCCACCGTCCTTGACCTACTTACAATCATACTTTGAGTTTTGTTAGGATTCAACTTCATACCGCATAATTTGCACCATGCACTAATTTTAGCTAAATCTCTATTAAGGGATTCACCAACCCCAGATCTACATTCAGGGGAAGGAATTGATGCAGAGAGAGTAGCATCATCTGCATATGCAACAAGTTTGTTTTCTAGGCCATACCACATGTCATGTGTATATAGTATGAAAAGTAATGGGCCAAGAACACTACCCTGTGGAACACCGGATATCACATTCCTATACTCACTATGGTGCCCATCAACAACTCTGAGATCTATTACTTAAAAAATCAATAATAATGCTAAGAAACGACCCACCCACTCCCAACTGTTTCAGTTTGAAAACAAGGGCCTCATGATTAACACGGTCAGAGGCAGCACTAAAATCAAGGCCAATCATACGAACTTCCTGACCACAATCAAGGGATTTCTGTACAGCATTGGAGATTGTAAGAAGGGCATCACATGCTCCAAGGCCTTTACGAAAACCAAATTGCAAACTAGGGAATAGATGATTACCTTCAGCAAACCTATTAAAACGTTTTGCCAGAAGACGTTCAAAAACTTTAGATAATATGGGAGTTATGGAAATTGGAGGGTAATCTGTGGGACTTGAGCTACCACAAACACATTTACATAGAGGAGTAACATTACCAATTCTCCAACAAGTACTAAAAGCTCCTCTTCTTGCTAACTTGCACAAAATAACAGATAACTTTGGAGCTAAGAAATCTGCTGTCTTTATAAAAAACAAAGGATAAATATCATTTGGGTCTACACCTCCATAAGCATCAAAGTCTATCAACAGAGCTTTAATCTCACGAGATCGAAAAGCTAAACTTGTTAGTTTAGCCTCAGGAAAACAGGAATGAGGAAGTTAAAGTTTTTCATTACTCTGTTTACTGTCAAAAACATCAGCCAAAAGGGTTGCCTTTTCCTTTGGACAGTGAGTGACTGAGCCATCTGGTTTAAGTAAAGGAGGAACTGTTGCATATACACCAAATAGTGCAGATTTAAGGGTAGACCACCATTTATGTTCCCGAGTTGTACCAGAAAGGGTTTCTTTTATGGTTAAATTGTACTCCTTTTCAGTTGAGGCATAAACTCTCTGAGCAAAAGCTCGAAGCTGAGTATAGTTGTTCCAGGTCAAATCTGATCTGTTACCCTTCCAAAGATGATAGGCCTCCTGCTTCTCCAAATAAGCACGTCTACAATCATCATTGAACCACGGTTTGTCATTCACTCGGTACCTTAGCACACGAGAAGGGATACGCCTATCAATTATGTTGACTAGATTCCCATTCAAAGGGACAACAGGATCCTCACTACTATATAATTGTGACCAATTCAAGCACAAAAGATCATGCAAAATCCCATTCCAGTCTGCTTGGGATTTCATATAAACTTTACAAGAGTATGATATATCAGGGACAGGCTGCTCAGTCTTCACTACTAATGAAATCAAGGCATGATCATATGTCCCGACTGGAGAACCAACCTTACTAGTTATATCGCCAGGGGAGTCAGTGTATACGAGGTTCAAGCAATTACCTGTGAGTAGCTTCATTTATGATTTGCTCACAGCCTGATTCAGAGGCAAAGTCTAAAGCTCTTAATCCATGGCGATCGGTAGGAGAGATAGAACTTAACCACTCCCTATGGTGAGCATTAAAATCACCAACAAAGACAAAAGAAGCCTTTCTATCATCTTCTTGTATCTTAGCCATAATGTTAAGAAGACAATCGAAGATAGAATCATCCATGACTGGATTCCGGTAGATCGAACACAAATAAAAGTTGTTATGCCTGCCACAAACTTTTATTACCTGAATCTCATGACATTCACATTGATAGCATTCCCCTGGCCCTAGGGATGGCATCACGTTTAAACATTATTGGCTTCTTAAAACCAGTAATAAGGAGCTCAGATGAGTGTCTCATTTTAGAAACCAAAGTTTCTGAGCACAAAAGAATATCATAATGTCTGGACGCAACTGTAAGGTCTTGGATATTTGCATGAAGACCACGAATATTGCATTACAGAAGACGACATTGACGAAATCTACGACGTACTGGTCCCGGATTTCGCTCAATGTCTCCAGACAGCATAAAAATTAATAGAAATAGAAAAAGAGACATCATAATTAAAAACTAAATTAACAAGAATTATAACAAAAACAATATGTACAGAATTATAAATAAAGTGATTGATGGAACCCATAGACTATAGTAAAAAGTCGGAAAAACTGATGAACATGTAGGAGCCGATACACTATGCAAGGCTAAATACCCTCCAGGATAGCCACTTCAACTGAAGGGAGGACAGTAAGGATGGTTTCGAGAAGAAAAAGAAACAGAAAAGGAAAAGACAACCTCTTGATAAACTACCAGGCATCCATGGCCCTTCTATTAAGCCTGCCCAACACACCATTTCAAAAATAATAATAATAATAATAATAATAATAACAACAACAGAAACCTGGTAGTTGATCACCCGTGGTGGGTCAAATTCAATTTCTGTCAAAATAACTTGAAATTCTAAGGCAAGCAAAATACTATGAAAACCAGGAAGCTGTTCACAAGCAAACATACATAACCAAGGAAATACGTAACACGTTAAGATTAAGTCACCGAAATATCAAGGTCAGCTGTTCTTAAGTGTTTATTGACTTAATCATATTGATATTCCAGCGATATCCAACATTAATGAAAACTCTTGGTACAGCCTCTCAACAAATCCCTTGACCTAATCTACTTTAATTACAACTTATGAAGACACTATTAGAGTTGAAATTACGTATGGCATATCAAGATAAAACAGCCATTAAAAAAGTCTAACTGTTAAAAGCTTCACAAATAGAGAAATGGTGAACTAAAAGTATCCTAAAATAGAAGAAAGGATTATGACTAAAACCTTTAATCCCTATAAACATTTTTCTTTTTTTTTTAACCTTATCTATCTCTCCATATATCTATTTTACTACCCACGCTGTCTCTACAGCAATTACCAAATACTAATAAGATAAAGCGGAAGTAAAGGCAGACAATAAAAAGAAGGGAAAACACGAGAGAAACTTTCCCGAGTTAACAAAGTAAATTTTATTCATCATAAGTAGATCTTTCCGGACTCGATAATGACGCTTCCGACGACAAAATGAGCCCAATTGCGGCGCCGGGGTGCTGCATGCGACAGCAATTTACGGCGACAAATGTATCGCGTTACACCGGTTAAAAGGTGGGTGGAACTAAAGACCTCGTCGCATGCATCATAAACTCGCATGCAAATGAAGGTATTCCATACAAAAAAAGTAGATGGAGTCTGTCGACAAAAACACGTCAGATTTGGAAATGGGTTATTATCGACAAAAAACCAGTCAGATTTGGAAATGGATTCTGTCGACAAAAACACCTCAGATTTGAAAATGGGTTATTATCGACAAAAACACGCCAGATTTGGAAATGGATTCTGCCGACAAAAACACGCCAGATTTGAAAATGGGTTATTATCGACAAAAACACGCCAGATTTGGAAATGGATTCTGCCGACAAAAACACGCCAGATTTGAAAATGGGTTATTATCGACAAAAACATGTCAGATTTGGAAATGGGTTCTGTCGACAAAAACACAGCAAATTTGAAAATGGGTTATTATCGACAAAAACACGTCAGATTTGGAAATGGGTTCTGTCGACAAAAACACAGCAAATTTGAAAATGGGTTATTATCGACAAAAACACGTTAGATTTGGAAATGGGTTCTGCTGTCGACAAAAACACAGCAAATTTGAAAATGGGTTATCGACAAAAACACGCCAGATTTGGAAATGGATTCTGTCGACGAAAACAAGCCAGATTTGGAAATGGGTTGTCGACAAAAACATGCCAGATTTGGAAATGGATTCTGTCGACAGAAACAAGCCAGATTTGAAAATGGATTCTGTCGACAAATGAAGGTATTCCATACAAAAAGTAGATGGAGCCGGTCGACAAAAACAAGCCAGATTTGGAAGGGGTTGCTTCAAATGACCGTCTCCTTTAAAAAAATATATACGAAGGGTGGGAATGAATTGGCTGGGAGGGGGGGGGAGGGGGAGAAATTGAGAGGAAAATTTTCAATTTTTCTTTTGGGAACAAAACAATTATCGCTCTCAGGTAGTGACGCCTTTCATACCGTGGGTTTTCTATCACCGAACACAGCTATAAATCAAGATGATAAACGATGAGAGAGAGAGAGAGAGAGAGAGAGAGAGAGAGAGAGAGAGAGAGAGAGAGAGAGAGAGAGAGAGAGAGATAAACGACATCCAATTATTAAAATATGTCATAGCAAGTCCTCAATTTTAATTCGAATAGAATATTTCGAAACATTTTCTTCACGTGGTACTAACATTATAATATGTAAAAAAACCGAAATTTACTTAATACGATCTAAATTTCTTTTGAATCAGTAGCTATTGTATAAACATAATTATCCTGCTACACCGAATCACATCTCGGTAGAGTGAATCATGATTTATTGCAACTATTTGTCAAAGATAATATTCACCGTGTCAGTAAAATTGATACCTCTTTTCCTCGATCTATGAAAAAGTTGAAAAATAATGCTATCAACATAATTTCTTTGTCTTCTCTTCAAGAAAAAAAATTAATACTTTTCCAACAATGAAAGCAACATATTGTACTCTGTGAAAATGATCAATCACCAAGATTGGTGAATTAAGTATTTAATAATAATAATAATAATAATAATAATAATGATAATAAAAGCATAATAATAATAATAATAATAATAATAATAATAATAATAAATATAATAATAACAATTAGTTTATATAAAGAAAATTAATTTCAAAAGCTCTCTCTCTCTCTCTCTCTCTCTCTCTCTCTCTCTCTCTCTCTCTCTCTCTCTCTCTCTCTCTCTCAAACAAGGAAAAGAAAGTATCAATTATGAACACTACCTAAATATAAGAGATATTACACACTGCTCAATATCTAACAAGAGATATGCAGTAAGGAGCTTTATTTCTTAATGGTGCGTTTTCATTTAGCGAAAGGTCTCAAGAAACTTCAGTATTCCAATTGATATATAACAGAATATGTTTCTAAGTCTTGAAAATTATAATTATGAATAAAAACTCCTTAACAACTCCATACGACTCCATACCCCCCCCCCCCCCCTCAACCCCAAACCGCACACAAAGAAAGAGCTTTTTTTTTATCCCACGCATAAATAAGATGACACATATAACGCGAAGGTCACTGAGTCTACTTCACATATTTAAGAGACAGTCTGGAGTATAAAAACAAGGAATTCTCCCAAACAAAGACAGACAGACAAAGCGCCTTATTAAAGACAATAACAAAGGCGACAAAAAAAAAATAAATAAAATAAACCATTTTTTCGAACGGTAGCTGCAACTCATGAGACTTACAGACGAACAAATGAAAGAAACGTGAGTCGTGGTGACTAACATTTTCCGTCCCTGGTGAGAGAGAGAGAGAGAGAGAGAGAGAGAGAGAAGAGAGAGAGAGAGAGAGAGAGAGAGAGAGAGAGAGAAAAGGTGCGGGGGTGGGAGTAGGTGCTTAAAGAGGGGAGTGGGGGGGGGGGCTAGAACGAGATGATATGATGGGTCTTTTTTCGATTGTCACCCAAAAGATTACCAAAAAGAGCAGGATGTGCAACTCTTTCCATTTTAAGGTACAGGAAAAACGTGTCATTTTAGCCGCCATCTGGTAATCAAAGTGAACATTGATATACATTCGCCCTAATACGCCATGTGTCACCAGCGGTCTGTTATCATAGCGTTTATAATGTCGTACATCATGTGGTTTTATTGCCTCAATTTCTTTTTATCATATCCGGCCATTAGCTTATTCCGATGACAGTACTACCGGCATCTACCATTATCGGACAAATGTTCGCATAAGGATGATATACGGCTGCAATATTCCTTCCTTTCCAGCCCACGCATGACGTTATAAATATAACTCCCGTTTTTTTTTCATCTTGGAGGCAAATGAACACAGGTGGAAAAGGTGAAATTTTACGCAATAACGCCCGAGTTATCGGCGTCTGATGAATAGTTCTGGAGAGTAGTCAGGGGTTTCGGATACTGAGAGGTGACAATGGTGGTCTTCTTCTTCTTCTTCTTCTTCTTCTTCTTCTTCTTCTTCTTCTTTATCGAAGTAAGACGTTATGTACCAATCGGTGAAATTGGAACTGTATTCAATTTTTATTTTTCAGGACACTTAGTTGGATAGATCTGGATGTAATTTTGGATAGATTTGAATGTAATTTGGATAGATTTGAATGTAATTTGGACAGATTTGGATGTAATTTGGATAGATTTGGATGTAATTTGGACAGATTTAGATGTAATTTTGGATAGATTTAAATGTAATTTTGGATAGATTTAAAAGTAATTTTGGACAGATTTGAATGTAATTTTGGATACATCTTGATGCAATTTTGCTGAAAATAGCGTATTACGAATCGAAGATTTGCGTTACAAATGAAGATCTTTATATAAATGACTGTTGATCGACACGATTACTTGTGTAATCAACCAAACAAACCGGTGTTTTACGCGCGAACTAGCATAGAAGTAGAAAATTGTTGCATTACATTTCAATAATGATCTAAATCGATGTTATATAACAATATAAAACGGTAGTTATTATTTAAGAGCCGCAAGATTATCATCAATGATATGATGATCACAATGGAAGCTACAATTTCCCTCGATATCAAAGTTACAATTTCCTCATGTTACTTCATTCCCCCTCTGATACCAATGGTCATGTTTCCATTTTCCAGTGTACTGGAAACTCGTGATGTCGGGACATGAGAGTTTGATTCAATTAGGTTAAATTGGTGATTTAAAAAAATCGAAACAAACAAAATTTCTTTTACCATTTTTTTAATGGAATGTAAATAACAGACCCAATAAGATTGATTTAACAAAAGGCTTCCTATTCCCAAATCAAACAAAAGTAATGAAATATTTACTTCAATTGCAATAAGGTCCAATTTAGATCCACAAATCCTACCCAAATTTGAGAATAATTTGTCTACAACTGAAAGATTAATTTTTTTTTTTTTTTTTTTTAACTAAAATCAATAATGAAATATATCATGAGAAACGTACAGATGACAATAGAAAACATGGCAAGAAGGATAAAAAATACATATTATTAATTCAAAAACAGCTGTTATTTCCGTTATGAAATTTGTACCGATGTTGATATAATGATATTGATGATATCAAAAGTTTTCATAACATGGCTATCATTCAAGCCAGTTGGTATACAAAGTAAAGGTCTTTGAAAAATTGAAGTAGATTTTGATTAAGATGTTCAAAATTAGTGCAAATTTGCTTTTGTTAGGAAATTTGACAAGAGTTTCGATATTTATTTTGTTTATTTTTTCGTTGGTATTAATTTTCTTCACTATTTTATTATGGTTAATTCCTTACTCCCCAATTTCCACTTCCGGTGAGAGCTGCTTCCCCTATTTTTCATTGAGCTAATACCGTTCTGGTTTTCCGATAAGGTTACAGTAATAATAATAATAATAATAATAATAATAATAATAATAATAATAATAATAACAATAGCAATAATAATAATAATAATAATAGCAATAATAATAATAATAGCAATAATAATAATAATAATAATTATAATAACAATAACAATAATAATAATATTAATAATAATCTTATTAATAATAATAATAATAATAATAATAATAATAATGATAATGATAATAATAATAATGATAATTATAATAATGATGATGATAATAATAATAATAATAATAATAATAATAATCTAAATTTCTATTTCCAATAAGAACTGCTTAGTGTTATTACGTTCTGGTTTTCCAATAACAGCTTGACTAATATTATTATCATTAATAATAATAATAATAATAATAATAATAATAATAATAATAATAATAATAACCTAAATTTCTATTTCCGACGAGAGCTGCTTAGTGTTATTACGTTCTGGTTTTCCAATAACAGTTTGACTAATATTATTATCATTAATAATAATAATAATAATATTAATAATAATAACAATAATAATAATAATAATAATAATAATAATAATAATAATAATAATAATAATAATAAATATTATTGTTATTACTAAATTTGTGATATCTGAATTCATCTTGTGAGGCATCTACTTTCAGAGTGATTCATAGTCAAAATTTAGCATTATGATAGTCTTAAGTACCCTGTGTAAACATCAATTTCATTATTAACAATATCATACTATATCTATTAGCTATCCATTTTACCCCATGAAAGATAAGGCTTCAAAGAAATGATACCACTCTTCGGTTATTATCATCATTATTACTATAATTATATCATTTCTGTCATTGGAATCATTACTATTAAACATATAACTTGATAGATAATAGCATCAAGGTACAGACCAAATAAGTACTAATAACGTTAATCAAATTTTCTTATCAAAATACTAGCGTATGATTATTGATAACATTACCGCTTCTACTACTTCAATTACTACTACTGGTGCTATTATTATATTTTCTACTACTATTACCAGCATATAAATACGTCAGCATAGAAACAGCGTACCAAAATTATGAATTTCTTCATGCAAAAAAGAAGAAGAAAAAAAAAAAAAGCATCATCATCAATGCACTGTTAAATTATGAAACCATGGCAATCATAGGAATAATTTCCTTTCCATTAAGAAAACAGAACACCTTCGACGGAAGTAGGATAATATAATAATACCACGTTAGATTAGATTTTCAATTAACCTCGAAATAAAAAAAATAAAAAAAAAACACAAGAGACGAAATTAAGAAGTAAGAATGACAGGGCACCGAGGAAAAAAAAAAGAAAAAAGTAATCTCGAATAAGAGATAAAAGCTCATCTCGAATACAGAAAATCGATCTCTGATCCAATGACATTCATAAAGCTCTTTCTCCAAAATTGCAGTTTTTGATGCCATGAATAAAACTAAATGGGAATAATCACCGAAGCCGTGACAAGGCAGCAATTGTGGTTAATGGTGCAATACGGGTGGTGGCAGCCGAATTGAATGACTGTGGTGAAACTATAATAATATTGCCATTACTATTGAAGGCGATGATGATAATTATCATGATGATGACGGTGATTATGAATATAATGACCAGCGTAGACTGCGACAAGAAATGAAGCTTGGAGTTAAAGTAAAGGATTTTTTTTTTTGGGGGGGGATAAAATGGCAATGATATTTTTAGCTTTCAGTAAGTATTTTGGAATGAGGTTCCTACCTGAATGCTATTAATCATCTTTCATAACCCACAGTCAACTAGCTACCTGGTACATAATTCATTTTTTACATCTTTAAATGTAAAATAGTTTATATATATATATATATATATATATATATATATATATATATATATATATACATATATATATAATATATACACACAGCAACAACAT
This sequence comes from Palaemon carinicauda, assembly GCF_036898095.1. NCBI lineage: Eukaryota > Metazoa > Arthropoda > Malacostraca > Decapoda > Palaemonidae > Palaemon > Palaemon carinicauda. Next base: position 33,298,413 of record NC_090738.1, read on the forward strand.
CAACGAATGCAACCTTTTTCTAGTCTACTGCACAACAAAGGCCTCAGATGTCAATTCATATCTGGGGTTTGGCCAATTTTCATCGCCGCACTGGCCACTTCGGATTAGTGGTGGTGAGAGACTTTTTTCTGATCGCTCACAGTGGACCAACCTTGTATGGGTGGTCCTGACCAGTAGAGCTTTACTGATTATGGCAATACGCAAATCCTTCAACCAAGTTAGGGTATCACCACTAAGAAATTGAAGAAAAAAACTATGAAAAAACTACTGGGATATGAAATTCCAATAATGGTTTGTTGAATTAAAATGAGAACACACCAAATTAGAGTTAGTTAAAGTTACGATGAAGAATTAATAATTTTGAAAATGTGTAGGCTGTAAATTAGGACAAAATGGCGGAAATTTGAAAGTGAGAAAAACAAAATAAGTGTTAAGATTAATAAGAAAATGTCGAGATAGATGACAGTTAAAATATTTTAAGGGGTTGTTGGGGAGTCAAAATGGATGACAAAATCTCACACATTCAAGTGAAAAAAATAAAGATTTTAAATGAATAGTCTTATAAAAAAAGAGGATTAACAAAGATTAAAGGTTTGGTTAACTTTGCTTTCGGTAAAGAATATATCAAAGAGAAATAATATGTTTGTGTGTGTGTAATGAACAGCGAATCGGACAATGACTTACTAAAATGGAATATGTTAAAAGAAATAAAGGCCAGGAAATCATAAGACTTGTAAAACAACAGGAGTAATACACATCACTGAATAAAAGACAAAAGAAGTAATATGATTTACCATGATAAAAGTTAGAGAAATTATTCTCACATAAAAAATGATATGCTTTGCCCAAGACAAAAACATAAAGAACGAAATATTCCATCCAAAAATAATTTCCTAACGCACGACAAAAGTTAAATAACTTATTCTAACATCCAAAGTGATATGCTTGGCCGATGACAAAAATTTCTAGTATCTAAGAAAAATTACGCTTAACAAAGACTCAAAAGTTAAAGAAAATAATTCAACTTTTGAGAGGTAATTTATTTTACCGTAGGCAAAAGCTAAAGGCATGAAATATTTCTCATATAGTTTATTTATTACCTTATTTCCTTTCCTCACTGGGCTATTTTTCCATGTTGGATCCCTTCGGCTTATAGCATCTTGCTTTTCCAACTAGGGTTGTGGCTTAGCTAATAATAATAATAATAATAATAATAATAATAATAATAATAAAAATAATAATAATAATAAACTAGAACTCAAGGCCTTTAGAGAATAGGCTCTCCAGATATGGTAGCGCCCAGGGTAAAATATGTTACTTAAGTAGCTATGTCTGAATATATTTATACAAGCAGATAAATGTTTTTATAACACATTAATGTTTATACATTCACTGTCCGACACATTCCTCTTTCAGCCATTCAATTACACAAGAACAGCACAGACTCACAATATGGTAAGATAAAATAAAATTAGAATAAAAAAATTACCTTAAATAGTCATCATCAAAATAAAATAAAATTACTCACACGCCATTGTTTACAATTCAAACCATCTCACCCCTCAGAACCATCCATCTTGCTACCTTCA
>NC_090738.1:33302501-33305001 GCF_036898095.1 Palaemon carinicauda
AATTTTATATTAAAAATATTATTAACCTCTTAAAAATAAAAAAAAAATAAAAACACAAGATTGGCATCTTAATACAGAGGCGTTTCTCTCAAAAAAAAATTATCAATTTTAGATTCAAAATATTATTAACCATATCAAAATAAAAAACAAGATTGGCATCTAAATACATAGGAGTTTCTCTCAAAAATTTTTCCATAAATTGACTAAGTCAGTTCTCAATCCTTCCCTCTGTTACTGAATTATTTTTATCTCTTGCTTCAGGGCACACTCGGGTATACTATTCTACCTTATCTCTCTTACTCTTATTTTGTTAAAGTTTCTGTAGTTTGTATAGGAATTATTTATTTTAGTGCTGTTACTTTCGAAAATATTTTACTCTAATTGTTAATTACTTCTCTTATTTCCTTTCCTCACTGGGCTATTTTCCCTGTTGGAGCCTCTGGGCTTATAGCATCCTGTTTTTCTAACTAGGGTGGTAGCTTAGCAAGTAATAATAATAATAATAATAATAATAATAATAATAATAATAATAATAATAATAATAATAATAATAATAATAATAATAATAATAATAATAATAACATTCATTCCATCCTTCACATCTAACATATTTATTAACCTTTGCTTTCACTTATTGCCATCTACTTTTCCAAATAAATATAAATAATACATCTTCCTGTGTCTCTATATTTTCCAACATTTAATTATCCTTGATTCATATTAATATCGAAAAATCAATCTATCAACTCTCTAATTCATTTGTCAAACAGAAAATCAATTTTGATTCTTTGCTTAATTTTGTGAATATTTCAACTATAGATTCTCATCTTTTTTTTGGGGGGGGGGGGGATTACTTAAACTCCCAAGAATCTCTTTATGTATTTACCATTTTTCTATCTTTTTATTTTCTATCTTTTTTTAAGCAAAACATCAATGTGATCTTTACTTTTATTCCTACCAATGAATTAACTTTGCATTCTAAACCCTGAGCCATCTCCCCCCCCCCCTTTTTTTTTTTTAATTCATCTCTATTTATCACGCACTTTCCTCCCACTATCTATCGAATATTTTGTTTTTTTCCTCTCTTCATTTATTACATTTTCTTTTATCTTCCTCCATTTACCACATACTTTCTCTCCACTCCCTCCATTTATCACATATTTTCTCTCCACTCCCTTCATTTATAATAGATTTTCTCTTTTCTTATCCATTTATCACATACTTTCTCTTCACTCCCTCCATTTATCACATATTTTCTCTTTTCTTTTTACTCCACTTATTTATCGCATATTTCTCTTTTCTCCCCATTTAAAAAAAAAATTTCTCCCTCTATTTATTACACAACTAATACTTTCTCCCTCCATTTATCACATATTTCCCCTTTTCCTCCTTCCATTTATCACATATTTTCTCTCTACCTCCTCTATGTATCACATATCTTTATTTCCATCTATCTAACACATTCTTTCTCCATCCATTTATCACTCATTTTCTATTTTTCTCCCAATATTTATCACATTTTTTCTCTCATTTATCACATACTATCTTTATTCCCCTCTATCGAACACATTCTTTCTCCATCCATTTATTAGATATTTTCTCTTTTACTCCCTCATTCTATCACATATTTTCTCTCCACTCCCTCCATTTATCACATATTTTCTCTTTCCTCCCTCCATTTATCACATATTTCTTTTTTTACTCACTTCATTTATTGCGCATTTTATTTTTTCCTCCCTGCATTTATCACATATTTTCTCTTTTATTCCCTTCATTTATCACATATTTTATCTTTTCCTCCCTCCATTTATCACATATTTTCTCTCCACTCCCTGCATTTATCACATATTTTCACTTTTAATCCCTTCATTTTCTCTTTCCTCCCTCCTTTTATCACATTTCCCTTTTTACTCACTTCATTTATTACGTATTTTATCTTTTCCTCCCTCCATTTATCACATATTTTCTCTTTTACCCTTTTCATTTATTACGTATTTTATCTTTTCTTCCCTTCATTTATCACATATTTTCTCTCCATTCCATTCATTTATCACATATTTTCTCTCCACCCCCTCCATTTATTACATATTTTCTCTTTTACTCCCTTCATTTATCACATATTTTCTCTTTTAATCCCTTCATTTATCACGTATTTTATCTTTTCCTCCCTCCATTTATCACATATTTTCTCTCCACTCCCTCAATTTATCACATATTTTCTCTCCACTCCCTCAATTTATCACATATTTTCTCTCCACTCCCTCAATTTATCACATATTTTCTCTTTCCTCCCTTCATTTATCGTATTTTCTCTCCACTCCCTCCACTTATAACACATTTTCTCTCCACTCCTTCCATTTATCATATATTTTCCCTTCACTCCCTCCATTTATCCCTCCATTTATCACACATTTTCTCTCCACTCCCTCCATTTATCACATATTTTCACTTTTACTCCCTTCATATATTACTCATTTAATCATTTCCTTCCTCCATCTAT
>NC_090738.1:33312501-33320001 GCF_036898095.1 Palaemon carinicauda
ATCTGAAACCTTGTTAAAGGCAATCTCTGGAACTTGTCTATAACAATCCCCTATTCTTCCTCCGCATTCAATTGATGACCCTGAATTGACCTTCGACAAATAGTCAAAAATGCTGACATGGTTCCTGAGAGATGAGATCATGCCTTGTGGGATGCGCGAAAATAATGTGTTCTGAGAGAGAGAGAGAGAGAGAGAGAGAGAGAGAGAGAGAGAGAGAGAGAGAGAATGTGCAGATGATTAGGAAATCATATTAATACATTATCCTCATGTCAACATATAAACCAATAAAGTTATCTCATTGAGAGAGCAGCCTAGATTTATACATCTGTTCCATATAAAACGTCCTCTCTTTATATATATATATATATATATATAGATACACACATATATATATATATAGACTGAGAGAGAGAGAGAGAGAGAGAGAGAGAGAGAGAGAAATTCTGGATTTTCCATGAAGATTCCATCATCCAAGTCCGCCTAGCTAGTGCCTTAAAGGGGCCCCCATACATTAGTCCAGAGTTGTTATTAAAGTCCAGTAGGTTAGAGCGGTAAATATACCCAAGGACGTCCAGAAAGAGAGAGAGAAGTGGAAGGTAGGAATGCTTAGAAGGATGTATCGTCCGTCTGTAGGGCGTGGCATCATAGGCATCATACCCACGTGCCACAAGGATCCAAACTATTCCATAACTGTTGTGGCGGCCATACATATGTAGAGCCTTCTTCGGGCGTGCCCAAAACAATGTCGAATTCCCAGTGGCTTTCGATCGTTTCCGAAAAAGTATCGTTCGCAATTTTAGTCCAATTTGAGCAATACGGCGGTGATAAAACGACCGATATCTTATGTGTGAGAGCTTTAAGAATCACTTTAGATCATAATCAACGCGATGTCAGTGAGCGGATATATATGAAAGACGAGATAAAACTGAATCAAGGCGAGTCATTTCGGAGGTTGAACGTAATCGGTGAAACACGAGTGAGCGACCAAACCAATAATGGCTTTTGATTTACCTAATGTTTAACAAGAGCTGGTAAATGTAAACATGGGTCTCTCTACACTTGCAAATGTACAGCAAAATTTCATTTATCCAACCACTGTCTATGAATATTATTATCTCTCTCTCTCTCTCCTCTCTCTCTCCTCTCTCTCTCTCTCTCTCTAAAAACAGGTATATATATATATATATATATATGGTCTTAGACTTAGACCTTGCCGGACTCATAACAATTAAAATCCTTTAAAAAATTAATAATAATTAAAAAAAAGACTTAACAGAGAACTTTCGACGGAATCGCATAAAAGGTATAAAGTCAATATCCATAAGATCAAGGTATTGTAACAATATGTTCTGCCACATTATTCCTTGCGTTTTGTTTCAGATTTAAGCAACGCTTGTTGTTTGTTCGGTGGTCTCCTACACTGTTAAACATTTGCATTAAAAAGGCGGTAAATGTGTGGCCACATTTATTCCAGGATTTTTACCGTTTTAATAACGGATATATTGACGAAAAAATATTGATATCACGGTAACCAACCCGTAAATGATGATAACAAAGTAAGGTAAAATTAGGGTCGCCTGTATTTTACTGAAATACCGCTGAAAACAATATATTTTTACGGAGAATTTCAGGTTAAAATTACGGTTTTTTTCTAACAGTGTACAGGTTACTTCAACTTGAACTAGTAAACATTTTGGAAATTTAATGAATTTCTGGTTTTGAATACTGAGAGTGAAGCTTATGAATTCTCTACTTAAAAAATTTTGAAATAATAAATGCATTGAAAGTATATCTTATGAATTCTCTACTTATAAAAACGTGAAATGATAAATACATTGAAAGTACATCTTATGAATTCTCAACTAAAAAAAATTTGGATATGATAAATTTCCCGTCAAATTGTTAAGGAACACCTTTAAAAAATTCTGAAAAGATAAATACTCGTCAAACTGCAAGGAATACCTTCAAAAAAATTCTGAAATGATAAATACTCATTAAACTGTTAAAGAATACCTTTAAAAAAAATTCTGAAATGATAAATACTCGTCAAACTGTTAAAGAATACCTTCCAAAAATTCTGAAATGATAAACTCGCCTCAAATTGTTAAGGATTACTTCAACCACATTGATATACTTTCCAAAATTCCACTCAGTCAAAATTTATATCTATATCATAGGAAATAATCCTAAAATGCTAGCACGAATTCATCGAAGAATTCCCACAATTCCCGTCATCTTCTCCAGAGAAAATCTCCTGTTCGTCTTCTATACCATCTGGCGTCAACTTGGTTTTATAGCATCGCCGTCAATCCTTCTTGTACGGTTTTATAGGAGCAATTTTTTTTTATATAGATCTTTTCCTGTCGCATGAAAGCCTGGTTGACATTCTGTAGCCTTTGCTCACTTTAACTTTGTTTCTTCATTTTTCTTCTTACTGTGGACTTATCATAAGATAACGCTATTTTTTTTTCTTTTTCGGTATATTCAGAATAAGAATAATGGGTTTGCCATTCATTACAACGCACATCCCCCCCCTCTCTCTCTCTCTCTCTCTCTCTCTCTCTCTCATACATACACACATACTAATATATAGACATATACTGCATATATATATATATATATATATACACATATATACATATATGTATATATATTATATATATATATATACATATATAGATATATATATATATATATATAAATATATGTATGTATATATATACACTTATACATACTGTACATACATATATATATATATATATATATTATAGTGAAAGGGAGAGAAAAATATGAACTTGAACAGCACCATAAAAGTATTCATATTTTCTAAAAACCACCAATGAAAAATTGAATACTTTTTACCTTCACATAAAAAACAGCGGAATAACGGTAAACTACTTTTTGTAATATATACAGGAAGGAATTAACATATGTAAAAATCGTAATACATATAAGCAAATGAACATTAATCATATCCAAAATGAATACAAAACTGGACCAATGACTATAAAAATAGTTGAATGGTGCATATACATAAAGAGGAAAACTAAAAAACTATAGGGGAACTCAGTAGAGCACAGACCTCCGCCGCGGCAGCTTATTTCTCGAACTTGTCCCTTACCCTTTGACCTTAACATGCATTAATTGGCGTGGATTTTCATGCACTCAAATATAAACCAAGTTTGAAGTCTCTGTGACAGCGATGTTCAAACTTATGGTTGTTTACGTTAATTTGACATTTTGCTTGACCGTGACCTTGACCTTCCAAAATTTAATCATTTCCAGTTTTTTATATAACATTAAATCCCTGCAAGTTTCATTACAATAGGATTAAAATTGTGGTCAGAAAGCTGTTCACAAACAAACAAAGAAATACACACACACGCAAACAAACACACAAAATGGGGCGAAAATATAACGTCCTTCCAACTTCATTGGAGGAGGTAATAAATAAAGGACTAAAAATCCGATACATTTTTTCGAACGGTTCATTAATGAATGTGACACAAATCCCATAAACCTTTAATTTTCATTTTCTCTAATGAATCTTGAACGATCTTCGATAGTAATTAACTGTATTTCCATACATTTCCTAGTTCACAGCATCTATATAAATATCAAAATACAGCAGTTGTTTACTGGAAACGCGATTCAGTATACAAAGTTTGTATGCATGTGTGTATGTATGTATATATATATATATATATATATATATAATTTATGTATACATATGCATATATATATTTTATATATATCATATATATACACAGATATATATATATATATATGCGTAAAAATCACAGGAAAACGTGATGCTCAGATGCAGAAGAACCGCAGGGAAAAATGAAAATACGAAATATACGATTAAGTCCTGACTAGTTTCGTGATACTTCTTCAGAGGACTCTGAAGAACTGTCACGAAACTAGTCAGGACTTAATCGTATATTTCGTATTTTCATTTTTCCCTGTGGTTCTTCTGCAACAGATATATATATACATATATATATATATATATATATATATACACAGTATATATATAATTCCCCACAGCGGTTAAAGTTACATTTCCTCAGTAAATATATAAGTATGGAGATGCTAGGTTCACTTCTTTAATCTTCACCATATCAACTATTGATATGTATCTACAACTGAGTGAACCAAGGAGGTAGGTATGACTACAGGATTGTACGCCGGGTACAATAAACGGACCTTTTATACGTGAGTGAAGTACCGTGCTATATTCATGAGCCTATTGGCTGATTATAAGGGTGAGAAGAAGACAAGCTGTGTATATATATATATATATATATATACATATATATATACAGTATAAATATATATATATACATATATATATACATATATATATTATATATACACATATATAACTCTGAAATAAACAATATTTTATAGGCATACACATTCAACGAAAAATAGTAATCAAATATCTATATAGCTCTACAAAAAATTAAGAGTTGATCTCAAGCAAAAGAGTTGAAAACCTGCAAACTAAAATGTCCAACCAGAGCAAACAATAAAAGAGAAGAGAGAAAAGTGAATAAAAAAAAAATAAGGCAAGAAGGATATGTGAAGAAGGGCAAAGAAAAGAACAAATTATCGCATGCTTCAAAGGAGAGAGAGAGAGAGAGAGAGAGAGAGAGAGAGAGAGAGAGAGAGAGACTGCTGGATAGCGACAGCTGCATATACTAAACTCATAAACTCATCTGTTACTCGGCAGACGTCTTTTACTGCCCGCCAATGTTGTCGTTTCATAGTCGAACCACTTTTGGGGAAAACGAAAACCTTTTTATTTTTTTTTCTTAGATTCTTTTCCGTGGGAGTCTACCGAGGAGACATTCAGGCGTTCATTGAGGATCTAGGAGAGCATTAAAAGGACTGCTTCCATTTGTGTGTGTGTGTGCGTGCGTGCGCGCAAATGTGTTTGATGAGAATAAATATGAGCCAGACTAAGGTAAAGTTGTTAAATAGTTATATATAATAATGAATTTTACTATGGATGATGGAAAGCGGGATAAGATGAGAGAAGAAGTCAGTCTAAGAATAGGATATCAAGAAAGGCGGAAGGATGCCTGAAAAAGATTGGGGATGGACTGGTAAGTTTATGTAGAAAAGATTACCATAAGTAACAGTATGGGTCATAATATTATGATGTGGTTTGGTCAAGTGGAAAGAATGAAGAACAATCGATCACTGGAATGACAGCCTTGCTATATGCAGAGCAATAAGGGCAGGCAAGAAAGGGTTGAGTGGCGCAATGTGTAAGGGTGCTGGAAATGCTATGGAAAAGCCATTTACACTATATGGAGCCTTGTTTTAAAACTTAAATAAATGGGAATAGGCAAATACTTTCTTCCCATTATTATTGATTTTTTAAGTAATAGATTGCATGGAATACTTCTCAATGAGCATCATAGTGAGTATAGGAGGGTAATATCTGATGTTTCTCAGAGTATTGTTCTTGGGTCTATACTTTTCAAACTATATACTCATTTGTGGTTTGGCCTAGACAACAAGCTCGTTGCATATGCAGATGATGCTACTCTCTTTTGTATCAATTCCATCTCCAGAATGTAGAACTGGACCTGCTGAATACCTCAATAGAGAGCTATAATTAGCGCACGGCGCAAATTATGGGTCATGGAGCTAAACCCAACGAAACTCAACATAGGATTGTAAGTTGGTTGAGGACAGTGGCTCCTCAACATCCAGATCTTTGCATTGATAAGGTTTCTTGAACTGTACATGACTCTTTTAAAATCAATTCTAACAGTGTTGCCTTCTCTATCATAAAGCTCAGGACTACACAGTATTTCAGAAGTTTCATTCCAGTTGTGACCATGTTGGGAATGATCTTCCTAATCTTGCAGTTGAATCGGTGGAATTTCAGATCAAATATTCAGCAAATATTATGTTGAACATGTTGATATAAGTATCTCTTAAGAGTTTACATCAGAAAAATTTATTTTACTTTTGTTACAGATCCTAAAACATTTTATATTTTATATTCAATTATTCTCATATATAGTTTACTTAGTTTCTTTCTTAACTGGACTATTTCCCTCTTGGAGCCGTAGCGCTTTTAACATCCTTTTTTATTCCCCAATTAGGATTGTAGCCACTTAGTAATAGTAATCGGAATTGAAAGGCATAGGTTCGAATCCTCAGTCAGGAAGAAACGCTATAAAAAGAGAGAGAGAGAGAGAGAGAGAGAGAGAGAGAGAGAGAGAGAATCCCTTAAGGTCTTTACTGCTGGCATTCATTTATGGATGACTCTCTCTCTCTCTCTCTCTCTCTCTCTCTCTCTCTCTCTCTGTTTTCTAAACTAATTTTATATCTTACTTTGTCTTTTTGGGTTTTCTGTTAGAAAAATAAATAAAGTAAAATATCTCTCTCTCTCTCTCTCTCTCTCTCTCTCTCTATATATATATATATATATATATACACACACACATATATATACATACATATATATATATATATATATATACACACATACATATATGAGTGTGTGTTTGCGTGTGCGCTCAAACACTTATAATGCAAGCCTAATATACTGCTATGTGAAAAATTAAAAAAAAAAGTGCATAGTAATCGAATAACAATAGTGTAAAATCAACAAACAAACAAACAACAAAATCTTGAAATAATGAAACAGGTAATCATCACCACTCCGCCATTAGCAAACCTATCGGTAAAATATGGGCCTTTAAAGCCACAGAGAGGAGGCTGTATGGTAGAAGCAAGGCCACGGGAGGGGAGAGAGATCTGACAGCGAAAAGGACCTGAGAAGAATGACCTCAACGGAGTTGGTGGTCAAGATAATAATGGGCGAACGGGTTAATGGTCAAGTTATGGGGCTGACTGGTGCGGTGTGGAAAGATGATGGACACCTTAGATGATCATTATCAATAATGACGGTAATGTATGAGAGGGTGGGGACGTGACGTGTCCTCCCACAGTCCGAAAATAAGGTAACTTCATTTGGCAGGCTATCACCAGTTGGATGACATCTATTGCAAACTATGTTATTTAAGGCTTTAAAAGCCTCTCATGAATGGTAGAGGCAAGGGACAGTGACATTGCCCTATCAAGCAGGACAATATCCTACAGACTGACCAATATATACCTATGATCAGCGCCCAAGCCCCTCCTCCATCTAAGAAGGGCCCGGCAATGGCTGCTGAGGACTCGGCAAATAGACCTACAGGATTCCTTAAAGCCCCTATACTTAGCTCATAAGGATAGTGAGGTTGCAGCGAACAATGGAACAAACGAGTTTGAGCGGGACTCGAATCCCAGGCTAGTGTTACGAAATAGGCCACCACAATCCACATTGTAAATAAATAGTTGAGTAAACACTGCATTCTATCAAAATTATGATTAAATGTTTAACATAACCATATATCCAAGTTTCTAGACTCACAAGGCCCTCTCGAAGTAATTGTTTTTAGATAAGATCAGAGGAAAGTAAAGTGAAAG
>NC_090738.1:33325001-33332023 GCF_036898095.1 Palaemon carinicauda
AAATGAGAATATTAAAACCAAAGTAAAGATAACAAGATGAGAAAAAAAAACTGGAGATGTATAAGGTGAGAAACACAAAATGTGAACTAATTAAGTATAACCTAGTGATGGAGAAAACGAAAATCAGGTAATAACAAAAATGTTGAAAAACATTGTCACAATTATTTGAAAAATATCGGTCTCCATGTTACCTGAATTGAATAGTTGTATACTTCCTTTGATAATTATTATCACTGTTATTATTAATCCCTTGCGTGATTCCATTTCATTATTCATCTTTTATTGCTTATAACATCAACAAAGTTTTTTTTTATGCAAATGGCAATACAAAACCTGTACTTCGTATTATTATTATTATTATTATTATTATTATCATTATTATTATTATTATTATTATTATTATTATTATTAGTGTACCCGAACCATCAAAAATGACGTCTAAATATTTAGATAGATACAAACACACACATTCAATCCTCAACCCCCCCCCCCCTCCTAACTACAACCCTCTGGCTCGGCAATTTGTGGGAGTGTGTGGCTTCCTGGCGTAAGCTAATTCTCAACGGTAAACCCCCCCCCCCTCACACGGTTATGACTACTCCGTCTCCCCTGGAGCGAGACAGGAGGGATATGAGTCCCTTGAGATTGTAAAACAAGCAGTGGAAGGAAGAGAAGACAATGGATCGACGAACTAGGGAAGTTTGCGAGCGTGGATTGGCACAGAAAAAACCATTAACAGACGCAAGTGGAAAGACATGTCTGTGGCCTTTGTTCTGCAGTGGACTAGTAACGGATGATATATATATATATATATATATATGTGTGTGTGTGTGTGTGTGTGTGTGTGTAGAAATCACGAAAGCTGACACGTGATGAATATAAAATGTATTATAGCCACGAAAGGAAAAATGAAAAGACTTGATTGGAGTTAGTACTTTCATCCACTCAGTGGATGAAATTACTAACTCCAATCAAGTCTTTTCATTTTTCCTTTCGTGGCTATAATACATACATACATACACACACACACACACACACACACACATATATATATATATATATATATATCCAAATAAGCCATATATTTTTGATACATTAATGTCTGGATTCTCTTAACGACCTCGGGATCAGAGCCCCAGGCGAAATCACACAAAGACAAGAGCTTGGGTCCGGCCGGGAATCGAACCCTGGTCGGCAAGCTTGTATAGACAGTGACTAAGCCCAGTGACCCCGGGAATCGAACCCTGGTCGGCAAGCTTGTATAGATAGTGACTAAGCCCAGTGACTAAGCCCGTGGCCAAGTGGCTTAGTCACTGTCTATACAAGCTTGCCGACCAGGGTTCGATTCCCGGCCGGACCCAAGCTCTTGTCTTTGTGTGATTTCGCCTGGGGCTCTGATCCCGAGGTCGTTAAGAAAATCCAGACATTAATGTATCAAAAATATATGGCTTATTTGAATATGAAAAACACGTCTAAATGTGCAAAATTTATCATATATATATATATATATATATATATATGTTATAGTCTGACACTTGCTATGTATTATGTTGAGAAGATTGTTATTGTTGTGGTTTCTGTTAACATTAATATTATAATTATTATTATTATTATTATTATTATTATTATTATCATTATTTTTCTTATTATGATAAAGACTTCGTATGCAAGGACCACCAAGGGAAATGGGCTAACATGCATCTAATCACTGGTTTCAATTACACGCGACTTTTTAAGGAGGCGAAGCCAAAGACTCGAATTGGCCAGCTGTGAGCGAACAAATGAGCCGTGTCTCAAAAGTGCTCGTTTGTAATTTCCCCAAAAATCAGGGTATGATTTTCAATTTTAAGAAGGTCGCGAGAAAATAAATACTGCTTTAAAATTATATTGTGGTAGAAGAGGGAAAAATTTTCCATGCTTTATATTTTCTATCAAAATTCGCTAGTAAAACGTTTTACAGTATATTGTCCTCCTAAAATAAAACATAAAACGTTTTACAATGTTTCGATAACAGCATAGCAAATAAGATCTTAAAATACTGTTAGGCCACAAATATTCAATATATCTTTTTCTTTCATTCCTGAGTATCTAATAAAAATTAAACAATTTTCGATAAGTAAATATGAAAGGAAGAAACCATTAAATATCACATTCTCAACGACTTATCAAAATGGCAAAACAAAGCCCAATCATTATTATATGTTTCTAACTGATATAAATGATGATAAAAAAGTTTTCAACATGTATTGTTTGAGTAATGCTCCAAATAAGAATTGCTTCCGTAAAACACGATAAAAAAAAAAAAACTGTACCACGTATGGCATAAAGAACAGTTTCATGTATAAGAAAACTTATCAAACTTTTGATTACCGAACAAAGGTTAGAAAATCTTCAATGAAAAAATGATGGAGTTCAAGAATGAATGTGTATGCCATAAAAAAAAAAAAAACCTTACGGTGTGAAAAATGACACAGTTTTTGGTTTATTATATTATTCACAATTCAATGAATGAATGCTGAAAACCCAAACTATTAAAATCCAAACACAAACACATTCATTATATGACTCCGATAGATTGATTTTTAAAGTTGCCGAATGCAAAATTAAACTGAAAAATATTGCAGTTAACGTGTATGCAGTGCGTTTTATTAGCAAAACATAAAATTTACAATTTGATAATGAATTAAATTTTACAACTGAAGGGTTTCACATTAAATATCATTTAGAATATGATTTTTTTTCTATATAAACTGGCGGGGAAATATAATCTTATTTTTCTTTTAACTATTGAAAGCTAAATGTTGTTTTGAAAAAAAAAATTAAGAAGAAATTATATTAGTTCATATACATTATATATATACATACATTCATACATACATATATATGTATGTGTATATATATATATATATATATATAATGTATGTATGTACAGACATTATTCATAAATACATACAGTACACATCTACACACACATACACACACACACACACACACATATATATATATATATATATGTGTGTGTGTATATATATATATATATATATACACACACATATATATATATATATATATATATGTCCTAAAATCAAATCACGTAAAGCAGCCGCAATGAGATTTTCAGGGCAAAAGTTACCTTCCGAAAAAGAGTACGAGAAGGGACACATCAATTTTGCTCTCTTCTGTACATAAAGAGAGACGAAAGCCATAACGTGCGCTAAGATCCGTCGTATAAACACAGGAGAAACCTTCCGGGTAACCTAATAAAAAAGTGGAGTCCATAATGACCAATTATAGCCATGAAACGATACGGGGAGAAATGGGTGTGTCTTCTGCCCATAAGTGTATGTGCCCGTCAGTGGTGTGTGTGTGGGTGTGTGTGTGTGTGTTAAGGGGGGGGGGTGAGAATGAGATAAGATCTGTGTGTCCACAGTTGGGCACCATGAGAAAATATCACTGATGCAATAAGTAACAATTATCAGTATACTATTTCAGAGAGAGAGGAGAGAGGAGAGAGAGAGAGAGAGAGAGAGAGAGAGAGAGAGAATATATAAACTGGAATGAGGATGTAAGTAAGTAGAAGTGTTTGAGTGTGTCTTAAATATGTGTATGTCTGTATGTATGTGCGTGTATATGTATGAGCCTAAGGGTGGATTGGGGGCCAAAGCAGGTAGGGAGAGCAGGGCCGACCGCAGCAGGGTACCTTAAAACCCCCCGGAGAGCGGTGTCCATATCTCGTTGTCTGCGCCCTGCCCCCCGCTGGCCACTCACAATGGCTCTCTGCCGTGCCTCCCCCATCCCTGGACACTACCCGACTCCCACAACAAATTGGGACTCCAGTCTTGAAGCGGGACTCTTAACCACCACCACCACCTCTCTCTCTCTCTCTCTCTCTCTCTCTCTCTCTCTCTCCTCTCTCTTCTAACTTTCAATTCGTAGGATGTCATAACAATCATGGCCATCTCTCCCTCTATGTCTTTCAGTTCTTAAATTTCAATAAATAGCGTCAATTTTTTGTATTATCATAATTTTTTTACACACATACATATATATATATATATATATATCAGCTCCTAACTTTTCCTCGAAATCAAGTAATAATTTACGATACCTTTCCAACTCTAAATTTAAATTACATATTTTCATTGCAAAATTAAATAAAGGTTTCTCTCTCTCTCTCTCTCTCTCTCTCTCTCTCTCTCTCTCTATATATATATATATATATATATACATACATACATACATAAAATATATATGTATATATATGTATGTGTATATGTGAGTGTATATATATATATATATATATATAGCCTATATATATTTATATCGGGACAATGAAATCATATTTTATACACTCAAGGAAAATAGCATTATGCAATTCAATTAGTCTCTTATAAAAGAACATGTTAGTAAATGACCCCTTAAATACAGACTTTTTTTTTTATATATATGAAGTAAACTTTCTTCGTTTATTAAATGATTAATATCAAAAGCCAAAAAATCATGACTGACAGCTATGCTATGAATTATGATTATTTATTTATATATAAAAGCCAAAATAGCCTGACTTCAAAATAACGATAGCTATAATAACTTGAATATATCAAAGAAACAAATAAAATTAGCATAATTCCAAATACAACTTTAAATTTAATTACACAATCATTGAAAAAAAAATGAACATCATACAAAAAAAATATCATTAATTCCAAGATGAATTTAGAATAAGGAAAAATAACCTTTATTTCACGATAATTTAAAAAAAATGCAAAATAACCTTTAAATCAAGATGACCTAAAAATAAAGCAAAATAACCTTTAATTCGGGTTGATTTAAAAATAAAACAAAACAACCTTCAATTCAGGATGATTTAAAAATAAGGCAAAATCATCTTTAATTCACGATGAATTAGAAATAAAGAAAAATAACCTTTAAATCAAAATGATTTTAAAATAAGGCAAAATAACCTTTAATTCTGGACGATCTAAAAATAATGCAAAATACCCTTTAATTCGGAATGATTTAAAATAACCTTTGATTCAAGATTACTTAAAATAAGGCAGAATAACCTTTAATTCAAGATGATTTAAAAATAAAGCAAAATACTTTAATTCATGATGATTAAAAAATAATGCAAAATACCCTGAACTTCAAGATTACTTAAAAATATGGCAAAATAACTTTTATTTCAAGATGATTTAAAAATAATGCAAAATATCTTCAATTCAGGATGATTTAAAAATAAGGCAAAATAACCTTTAATTCAGGTTGATTTAAAAATAAGGCAAAATAACTTTTAATTCAGGATGATTTTACAATAAGGCAAAAATAACCTTTAATTTAAGATGATTTTGAAATAGGGCAAAGTAACCTTTAATTCAAGATTACTTAAAAATGAGGCAAAATAACCATTACTTCAGGATGATTTAAAAATAAGGCAATATACTTTAATTGGGGATAATTAAAAATTAATCCAAAATAACCTGTAATTCAAGATTACTTAAAAATAAGGCAAAATAACCTTAAATTCAAGATGATTTAAGAATATTGCAAAAAAAAAAAAACTTTAATTCAGGGATGATTTTAAAATAAGGCAAAATAACCTTTAATTTAAGATGATTTAAAAATAAGGCAAAGTAACCTTTAATTCAAGATTACTTAAAAATAAGGCGAAATAACCATTCTTCAGGATGATTCCAGAATATTGCAAAAAAAAAACTTTAATTCAGGATGATTTTAAAATATGGCAAAATAACCTTTAATTCAGTATGATTTAAAAACAAGGCAAAATAACCTTTAATTGAAGATTACTTAAGAATAAGGCAAAATAACCATTAATACAGGATAACTTAAAAACAAGGCAAAAAAAAAAAGAAAAAAAAAACCTTAAATCAAGACCTGACTCCAAATAAAACGATAACTTTAATTAACAAATCATTTACAAGAAAAACAAAAAAACTCCCAATAACATAATCCCAAAACCAAAGATAGCATTGAAATGCAATGACCCTGACACGAAAAGGATCTCCTTTCTGCGTATCCTTTTCTTCTCCATAGATTATTATAAGGATACCTTCAGTATTCAAAATATCAAGGATCTGTATGAAATATTGTAATTTCTTTCAACTAGTTTATGGATTGTTGGCGACTGTGTAATTCGGGATTCATACTCTACATAATTCTGAGAGAGAGAGAGAGAGAGAGAGAGAGAGAGAGAGAGAGAGAGAGGCGATGATTATGTAATGTATGAAGTGAGGACTATAAGGAAAAATTGTTAATTATACTTTACATAAGATGAAACACAAGGAAGTTCTGTGTCTGAGAGAGAGAGAGAGAGAGAGAGAGAGGAGAGAGAGAAAGAGAGAGAGAGAGAGAGAGAGAGAGAGAGAGAGAGAGATTTGGTACAATTACTAAGTGTCACGACATCACGACATCAAAGGCCGTTAATGCTGAAAATACATTACTTGATAAATTAATTACTTTACACTTACCGTTATCTTTTCAAACGGGTTTATTTTTTTCTGAATTAGGGCGTTTTTTTTTCCACAAGTACGCCTAGTCCTTACGCCCAAGCCATTTTAGAATGATAACAGACGAAAAATCAAGGCAGTAAGACGAAAGAGAAAAACATAATGAATACTAAATTAAATATATATATATATATATATATATATATATAAAACGCTTAATTATAAGTAAATATAACATTTAATTTGAAATAATGATAATACTAATAATCAATAATAATGATAAAAATAATAAATTATATTTATCATTATTAATACCAATAATGATAACAATAACAACAACAACAACAACAATAATAATAATAATAATAATAATAATAATAATAATAATAATAATAATAATAATAATAATAAAGGAATTCCCAATAGAAGGTGGTTACCTCACACTATTAAAATAGACAAACTAATAGATTAAATAAATATATAACAAAGATGTATATAGATATACATTCTATAAAGATAAATATTACGTTAAAGACAGTTAAATGTCGATATAAT
>NC_090738.1:33332523-33340023 GCF_036898095.1 Palaemon carinicauda
GAAATCATCATCACCTCCTCCTAAGTAAATTTGTGAAACATATTGAGACACGCGCGCGCACGCACACACACACACACACACACACACATATATATATATATATATATATAAGGTGTGTGTGTGGTTAAAAAAGACAAATGATAACTCCCACATCTGTGAGACATATATATATTACAATATAGTGTGCAAAATACACTCTCCTGTGAACATGAATACTAAATTTTCAATCGATTTTTTTGAACCTATTAGAAACTCTCTACACCTTGGATTGTCCATCATTATCATCATAGTTTTACTAAACTATATAATGTAATTTTTTAATATTAAATATTTTGTTTATTATTTAAATTACATTAATATATCTGTTGATTTAGGCCTAGCCACTTTATTCCATCACATATACAATACATACGGTATATTCAAATGCACTGAAGCTTGCATTGCAAGCTACAGGCTTCTTGATATTACTGCATTTGACATTTTGTTTACTGAACTAAGTCAATAATAACATTAATAATCAAAATAAAAACAATGATAATAATGACTGTATAATAATACTCTGTGTGAGCTTTATATATCTTGTTTATATGTTATTATATAAAACCAATGCTTTATGAGTTTACCAAAGTATATAATTTACTTAAACATATGTAGAGTATATTTCAACTGGTAACCTTAACGTGAATATTCTCTCTCTCTCTCTCTCTCTCTCTCTCTCTCTCTCTCTCTTCATGATTTCCACTTATACTATATTCATAAGTAGTAACTTAAACGTGAATATTCTCTCTCTCTCTCTCTCTCTCTCTCTCTCTCTCTCTCTCTCAAGATTTCCACTTAGACACTATATCCATAAGTAACTTTAACGTGATATTCTCTCTCTCTCTCTCTCTCTCTCTCTCTCTCTCTCTCTCTTCATCATTTAAAAAATCATATTGATGATTGAATAAAACTATTTTCCTTTACATATTCATCACACAAACCTGAAGAAAATAGAAGCCCCTTTCGCTAGAAGGAAAATTTCTATGGCTCTACATCTGTTGCATTCTGAATATTGAGGAGACGAAGGTATAACATTCTAAGCAATCTGTACCTCGAATTTAAGAAGCATCCCAATCAAAAGGTTATTATTTGGATTGACATCTGTTAATTTCAATTTCCTTCTCAATAACAAGGTATTAGATGTTCCTATCCTTTCAAGCACACATGGGCCAATCCTACAATCTACATCCTTTCTTCAGTCTCCTTCTCCTTCCTCCTCCAAATCACCTACCTCCTCCCCTGCCTCCCCCCCCCCCAAAAAAAAAAAAAACTGAGGGATCCAACCCATCATCACGACCCCCCACTGGCACCACTACCCCCTGCTCCAGCATCACCACCATGACCATCACCATCCCAAAAATATGACCCCGGGAAGATAAATTCTCCGCTATAAACTCGAGGGCTCTCAACCCATCCTCTGGCGGCACTTATTACCATTCACCTGCGGTTTCCTCGATCAAGCTTCACCGGAGGGGGGCCAAAGGCGTCCGGGGAGATCGCAGCTGGATGGAGAAGGACTTGGCCCGACTGGATATCCTGCAGGTGAGGGAAACCAAACCCTCTGGAGGACATCCTTAGGGACCAAGAGCGTGTGAGTCGCCGCTAAAGGAGACCCGCTTGAACGAAAAATCCCTCTGAGGAGTAAGAAAATCAACTTTATTTTAGGTGTGCATAAAGTCGACGAATGTTCCTTCCCTCAGAGAGAAATGACCAATTGGTACATGGAGGAGGAGGAGAAGAAGAAGAAGTGGCCGGCAATGGGCGAACACCAGTATGAAGAACTTCAAACCGAAACAAGAAGTCCGGACGATTTCGGAAAACGGAAAACAGGAACTTAGGCAGTAAGGCCAGAGAGGCTGAAGTGCCTTGAGGGGAGAGGAATGCATGGAAAGCGGAGAGTAAATTGAGGATCCTTATGGTATAGACTAAGGATACAGGAGAGAGGATTTTCCATGAAGAATGGGAATCGGTTTGCCATGAGATCGGATGACTTCAAGAGAGCGAATGAACAGGGATAAGCCACAGTTAAGTAAAATGAGAAAAGAACATAGATAGAAAATGTAATGAGAGTCAGGAAAGGAATATACAGACAAACTATTCAGGGTTTTTGATGAGAGAGAGAGAGAGAGAGAGAGAGAGAGAGAGAGAGAGAGAGAAAGAGAGAGAGAGAGAGAAATAATTAAGGATATAAACGTAATATCTAACAAAAAAGTTTATTACTTACAAATCAAATATCATTCATAAAAGAGATACACAACAGATTT
Source organism: Palaemon carinicauda (assembly GCF_036898095.1). NCBI lineage: Eukaryota > Metazoa > Arthropoda > Malacostraca > Decapoda > Palaemonidae > Palaemon > Palaemon carinicauda. The sequence goes on from NC_090738.1 coordinate 33,334,827, forward strand.
CATGAGTTCTTGACAAACTACTAAATAAAACTCGATAGTAAATTATCCCTTCATATGAAGCTTTCAATATGTTCATTCATATGTTAATGAAATCTAAAATCACAATAACTAATATAATTGCGAGAAAATACACCATTCACACATTTGGAGAATTGCACAGCCAACCCCGAAAAAAAAGAATCAATTTACATACTGAAACAAACCACAATGTTGAAAATAATGGGAAAATCTCATGAAAAAAATATTTTAATATTAAGTAAACCTCCACAAAAGATAAACAAGGAAAAAAATTTTGTTACTCAGACTAGAATAACAGGTAAATTCAGTCACTACATTAATAATACATTACCAGTATACAGTCCCTTTACTAAATACTGGAAATCATATTTACTGCATAAAATTGTAGGTTTTTTGGTAGTTTTCGAGTTGATGTCATTTTTAAACCCCCTTCATAACACACTCACATTCACAAATATCCATACATACACCTATATATACATATATATATACACAGTATATATATACAAACACAAACACACAGTACATACATACACACACATATCTATCTATCTATCTATCTATCTATATATATATATATATATATATATATATATATGCAAAAAAAATTATACACAATTATGCGTACACATACACGCACATATATTTATGTGTGTATATATATATATATATATATATATATATATAGATATATATATACTGATAATTTGTAGAAAATTTCGTTTAAAAATCATTAAAATTTCAATATTGCGGATAACTTTCGCCAATGGGAAATATCCAAATATCATTTTACATGTGGCTATTAGAATACACTTTTATATGTGGCAGAAGATTAGATAACTGTCAAGCATTTACAATAATATGTTGGCTGTTCTAATCTAATTGCATTATGTGGACGATTAAACATAATGCTTATATAAGAGCGAAAACATAATAACATTAATCGCTTACATGCTTATCTTTAATCATATGCTATTTCTCAATGTTCTTGGTAAGGGTAAAAGCAACTCTTTACCTATGGTAAGCAGCTCTTCTAGGAGAAGAACACTTCAAAATCAAACCATTGTTCTCTAGTCTTGGGTAGTGCCATAGCCTCTGTACCATGGTCTTCCACTAACTCGAGATAGAGTTCTCTTGCTTGAGGGTACACTCGGGCACACTATTCTATCTCATTTCTCTTCCTCTTGTTTTGTTAAAGTTTTCATACTTTATATAGGAAATATTTATTTAAATGTTACAGTTCTTAAAATATTTTATTTTTCCTTGTTTCCTTTCCTTACTGGACTATTTTCCCTGTTGGAGCCCCTTGGCTTATAGTATCCTTCTTTTCCAACTAGGGTTGTACCTTAGCAAGTAATAATAATAATAATAATAATAATAATAATAATAATAATAATAATAATAATAATAATAACAGTATATCCAGGCATGAAAGCAATAAAAGTAGCAAATGTTTAACCCCTTCGGTACGAGGCAACGGTTTCCGTTCAAGTATCATCATCATCATCATCATCATGATTATTATTATTATTATTATTATTATTATTATTATTATTATTATTACTTGCTAAGCTACAACCCTTGTTGGAAAAGCAGGAGGCTATAAGCCCAGGAGCTCCAACAGGGAAAATAGCCCAGTGAGGAAAGAAAACAAGGGAAAACAAAATATTTCAAGAACAGTAACAACATTGAAATAAACATTTCCTATATAAGAGATTTTTTACCATCCATATATATTTTCATGTTTGTTTCGCATATTTGTATGTTTATTTCATTACTGCTGACAATAAGATATTGTTTATTTAATATCGTTTGGCATTTATAATATAGGTTATCGTTTGAACATAAAACTAGCATTATTCAGAATTAAAAGAAAGCAATTATGTAAAATCCTTATAATAAATAAGAATCTTCTTCGTAAAGCATAATTACATGAGCTTTATCTGATATATTATATCACAAAAAAGACCAATAAATTCATGGCATAAAATTTGAGCTTTACAATTAAAACTAACAAAATCATAATTGACTACTTGATTAAATATTAGAATCTAAAATCATTGAAGACATAAAAATGGCATGCAACATGAGAGAGAGAGAGAGAGAGAGAGAGAGAGAGAGAGAGAGAGAGAGAGAGAGAGAGAGAGAGAGAGAGATAACGAGGGTTCCTCAAGTATAGTTTCAATCATATAAAATTCTTTTGAGTAAATTGTAATTAATAATACATAGAAACAAAATAAAAATAAAATAGTAATCAACACCTTCATAAGTCCTACTTATATTTAAAAAACACAGGTCCAACGAGCAAGTGTCCAATATCAGCACCTCGTATTACTCAATAATGTATCACCCTCTTACCCATTGATGTATCCCATCATTACTCTCTGATGTATCCTAGGTATTATCGAGGCAATATACTCCGTATCCCGTGAAGTCATTGCAAAAATCATGATTTATAGAAATAGAAGAAAATATTGTCGAGTGTCATTTCAGCAAGAATTCATAAAGAAAGGGTCTGTGAACTAGTATATGACAATTGCAAAAATTATTAATTTCCTTCTGTATTAAGGCGAGTGGTGCATCTAGAGTTATGATCTATCCTTAACTCTATTCTATCTAATTTCTATTTCTCTTGTTTTGTTAAGGTTTTTATAGTTTATATTGAAATATTTATTTAGATGTTGTTGCTGTTCTTAAAATATTTAATTTTTCCTTGTTTCCGTTCCTCACTGAGCTATTTTCCCTGTTGGGGCCCCTGGGGCTATAGCATCCCGCTTTTCCAACTAGGCTTGTAGCTTAGCAAGTAATAATAATAATAATAATAAAATAATAAAAATAAAAATCTTTGGATGTATGTATTTAACTAAAGCCTGGCAGTAGCGTTAAAAAGACCATTTTGAGACAATTGATTGATGACTTAGGCCAATACCATAAAAAACATCACAAAAAACATTAAGGATATTTAGTACCAATATGAAAAATTGAGAAATGCCTTCGGAAGATAGATGAGTGATTTGAAATAATTGGTCCTAACAAGAATGAAGAGAAAGTCCTGCCTTTTAAAAGCAAAATAACATGCTGCACAATTAAAAATTTGCATTAAAAATGTGGTAAATGCCTGGCAACATTTATTCCATGATTTTTACTATTTTATGAACGGATATATTGACGCAAAGGAGTGATATTACGGTCACAGACCCGTAAAGGATAATTACAAAGTAAGGTAAAATTACGGTCGTCTGTATTTTACTGAAATACGGCTAAGCACAGAATATTTTTAAGGAGAAATTTCGATTAAATTTACGGTTTTTTTAACAGTGTATAGTACTCTCTGGAAAACAGAAGAGATACGAAAGTTCAACATATGTTGCGACTGGCTAATTTTTATTACCTCGAAGGCATTCTTTGGTATTTTGTTAAAGCTATTGACAGACATATGGTACACCTCTAATGCATTATTGACAAACATATGGTACACCTCTAATGCATTACGTAACAAAAAAAAAAGAAAAAAAAAGAAAAAAAAAATAAAAATTTCCAAACTGTAGACCTTCGATGTCACAGAACGTGAACTAATCAAAGGCAACTTTTTTGGTCTACGAGTGTGGCACGAAAGGCCTCGGAATCTTAATTTTGCAGATTGAACGACGGGCCAGTTGAAAGTTGTATATATGCAATGTAAAATATTTGCCGTGAAATAACCGTAAAAACCCTGGAATAAATGCTTCCAGGCTTTTAACGTGTTAAAAACGGATGCATTGCCGTAAAGGAGTGATATTACGGTCACCAACCCGTAAGAGATAATATCAACGTAGGGTAAAAATTTCGGTCTCCTGTATTTTACTGAAATACAGCATAGAACAGTATATTTTAACGGAGAATTTCCGATTACAATTACGGTTTTTTTAACAGTGTGTGTCACTAACTTGAATGAATAGCAAAACAAAACTTTGAGATATAAATATAATGGCGGAAGGGATAAAGTATCCACTTCTTTTGACAAGTTAACCAGATAAGAATGACAATAGCTCTGAAACGAGTGATCGCCAAAGTCCAAAGAATTATGACTTTTATAACGCAGAAGAATATTTAATAGAACTGCTTTCCTTTTGAATAACACAACTGATTTTTTTTTAGCCTTTTAGTGCACTGAACAATAATATTAAAAATATATATACTTTTCAGATCTGTTAAGAAAGTGGAATACTGTTGAATCAAACAATTGATTAAGTTTTCAAGCATTCACCTGAATGAATGGATCCATATTGAATAAAATAACAGATTAAACTTTTCCTAAGTTTCTAATGGATCGTAAAAATATATCTATTAAAACTAATTAGAACTTATAAAAAAGTTCCTTATGCCTTAATATTAATTATTACGTTTGTTGCAGGAATGAGCCTTAACGCCTTATTATAATAAGACTAAGTAAGTCCTATTACCTCGTAAGGCAATTGGTAAAGTTTTATTCCAGCTGTGACCAAGATGTTGAAAGATCATCATAATCGGTATAGTTGAATCCGTGGAACTTCAAAAGTTCAAACTTGCAGCAAATGTTTTTTATGTTGAACAGGCTGACATAAGTCTTTTAATAGTTTATAGATGAAATATATGTTTTGATGTTGTCACTGTTTTTTAAATATTGCACTAATTGTTAATCATTTTCTAATATCGTTTATTTATTTCCTTATTTCCTTTCCTCACTGGACTATTTTTCCTTTGGAGCCCTTGGGCTTATAGCATCTTGCTTTTTTATAGCATCTTGCTTTTCCAACTAGGGTTGTAGCTTAGTTAATAATAATAATAATAATAATAATAATAATAATAATAATAATAATAATAATAATAAAGGGCAAATAATTCAACTGACCTCACTGACGGAGCGTCATAACCTTCGTAATGAGTTATTCGGTATGATGGAGGCATTAGATTTTGATTTTATATTGAAAATAATTTTCTATTCCGAGCAGGAAATGGCACGCAATGCAATATCATTGGAATTATAAAGGAACATTACGTCAATCATCTATTTCGTAGTGAGGCAAGAAATTTAAAAACGAGAGAGAGAGAGAGAGAGAGAGAGAGAGAGAGAGAGAGAGAGAGAGAGAGAGAGAGAGAGAGAGATTTTTTACTTTACTTTAACTAACGGAAAATCCAAAAAAGGCAAAGTAACAAAGTA
>NC_090738.1:33345023-33347523 GCF_036898095.1 Palaemon carinicauda
ATAATGTATCAATAAAGAAGCGAGGTGAGTTGCTATAGATAAATTACTATACATTCACTGAATACTATAAAAAAATATATTTTTTTTTATGAAATATGAATTATTTATTTTTTAATTTTTTATTTTATTCATTATAAAACTTGAAAAGCACACTCATTATGATCTAAAGCTATTTTGACAGTAATGTTTAAAGAACCTGACAGACAATGGAATTGATAAGGGTAGTGCGATCTCCTCTAAAGCCGAAGTGTTTAGTCGTAAGGATCCTGATGTTAACAGCAAATTTTTTTTTATTATATCTAGTAATATTACTGAATAAAAACCTTTACCTCTTGATCTACTGGTTTAACAATAACAACAGTAACGCTATTGGTTTAATGGTGTTGTGAAATAATACGATTGGTAATGTTATGTAAAAATAAACCACTAGCCTTTGACGAGATCATTCTCTTTATTAATTTTCTTCTGTGGTAAATCACTGCTCTTAAATCTTCAACAAGGTTTCTAGTTGTGGAGTGCTAGATGTTCCCATAACATCTAAATGTTTCTATTTATGAAGTGGTAAGTGTACTCATTACACCTAGGTTTCATGATGCGGAGTGCTAGGTGTTCTCATGACACCTCATGATTTCAAGTTGTGGGTTGCCAAGTGTTCCCATGACACCTCAAGGTTTCTAGTCATGAAGTGGTAAGTGTTCCAATAACTCTCAAGGTTTCTAGTTTCTAGTTGCAGGATACTAGGTGTTCCCATGATACCTGCTTTGATACTACCGCTAGAGAGTTACGGCATCCTTTGACTGGCCAGGCAGTATTACATTGGACCCCTCTCTGGTTACAGCTCATTTTTTCCTTTGCCTATATATACACAGAATAGTCTGGCCTATTCCTTCCACATTCTCCTCTGTCCTCATACACCTTACAACACTAAGATTACCAAACAATTCTTCTTCGCTAAAGGGGTTAACCACTGCACTGTAGTTATTCAGTAGCTATATTCTTCTTGGTAAGGGTAATAGAGACTCTTTGGATGTGGCAAGCGGCTCTTCTGGGAGACGGACACTCCATAATCAAACCATTGTTCTCTAGTCTTGGGTAGTGCCATAGCCTTTGTACCATAGTCTTCCAATGTCTTGGGATACTTTTTAGTTTTTTGTAGTTTATATATAATAGATTTATTCTAATGTTATCATTCTTAAACTTCTATTGTAGTCTATTTCCTTATTCCCTTTCCTCACTTAGCTAGTTTCCCTGTTGGGGCCCTTGGGCTTATTGCATCCTGCTTTTCCAACTAAAGTTGTTGCAAATAATAATAATAATAATAATAATAATAATAATAATAATAATAATAATAATAATAAACTAAAGAAAAAAAAATGGTGGATACAGTTTATCAGTGACATATGCTAAACTTATAATACATAATGTGAAATTCATTTTATGTTACTTCCAGATATTCAACATTTTAACTCTGAGTATACAAAACTATCAGTCTGGCTATCATCATCATCTACGCCTATTGACGAAAAGGGCCTCGGTTAGATTTCGCCAGTCGTCTCTATCTTGAGCTTTTAAATCAATACTTCCCCATGCACCTTCTCCTACTTCACGCTTCATATTCCTCAGCCTGGCTATAACTATAAAATAAATATATCCAGACAATGGAAGCCTCATATAGGAATTACGAACCAATTTGAAAAATATGAACGAGTTGAATCTAATAGAAAATCATTCTAATGAAGGAATAAAAGATAGTTGTACACAGCAGAAAATTTACAATGTTTAATAGGAGAAAAACAGATGGTAAACAAAGCAGCATTCTATGAGAGAGAGAGAGAGAGAGAGAGAGAGAGAGAGAGAGAGAGAGAGAGAGAGAGAGAGAGATTTTAATAGTTATAGTAGATACAAAATAAAAAAAAAAGTAACGCAAAGGAAAAGGATACTAGGGGAAGACGCACATAATAAAAGCATTGCAAAGAAACAAAGCAGTATTCTATGAGAGAGAGAGAGAGGGAGAGTGAGAGAGATTTCAATAGTAATAATAAATACAAAATAAAAGAGTAACGCAAAGGAAAAAGAAATTAGGGCAAGACGCCACATAAAAGAAGCATCGCAAAGAAACGGGAATAATAATGAGCCACGAAAAACAAAAGGGGAATGGTAAGAGGCAAAAACGAAAGAAAGAAGAAGAAGAACCCAGTCTAAAGAGCAGTTAGCAAATAGGCCATTATCGGAGGTTCCCCAATGTGTACGATCAGCCAACGCAGTAGGAGGTACCACGACCCTTGGACCTGGGTGCCGACACATGAAAGGGCGAGGAGGGGCATGGAGGGAGGGGGGGGGGGGATGGAGGAGGAAAGGGTCCCTTGCACTGGAGAGGGAATAAAGATGGGGGGGGAGTCTGGATGCTAGATGGGGGAGGAAAGATGCCGAAATGGAGGGAAGAGGAAATAGAGAACGAGATAGAAGGGGGAGTAGTGGGAGGAGAAGAAAAGAGATAAAA
>NC_090738.1:33352523-33362841 GCF_036898095.1 Palaemon carinicauda
ATCACAGTATATATTTAAAGCCTTCTACCATCATACATTGTGCGCAACTCAAGTTTCAATTACTATACATAGGTAAAGTTCAAATCGTTAACTATACTGCACATAGCACGCCACCTGAGTGTTAGCCACTTCTACACATCGCACACAACTCTAGTACTGAACAGCTCCACATATCTAGTATTCAACCACTATGTTTCTGTATAAATCAAGTCTTCAGCTACTATACTTCGGGTATCGTTCAATTCTGCAACCACTATACATTCCACACAAATCATGTCCTCAACTGCTATACTATGGTAGTTTAAATTTTCAACCACTATTCATTATGCGCAATGAAGTCTTTAACCGTTTGTTTCAGGTATAGTTCAAGTTTCAACTACTATACATCGATAACGAGTCTATGTCTTCAACCAATATACATCGTGCACAAAAATCATCAACCGCTATACACAAATCCAGTTTTCAACTGCTATACTTCTAGCATAGTTCAAGTTTCAACCAATATGCTTCGAGCGCTAAATAAGACTTCAACCACTTTGAATCGTGCTAAAATCAAGTCATCAACTGCTATATCTCAGGTAGAGATCAAGTCTTCAATTATTACACATCGGTCACTAATCAAACTTTCAAACACTATACTTTTTGGGTATTATTATTATCATCATTACTAGCTAAGCGACAACCCTAGTTGGGAAAGCAAGGTGTTACAAGCCCTAGGGCTCCAACAGTAAGAAAAGGTAATAAGGAAATAAATAAACTATACCTGTGAAGTAATGCCTAAAAATATATATTTTTTTTAGGATCTGTAACTAATATAAACCGTGCACATCCTGAGTCTTCCCGCTATATGTTATGCACAAAGAAAGTTTAAAATCACTTTATATTGTGCACAAAACGAGTCTTCATCCGCTGTTGTTGTTGTTGCAGATTGCCTGGCCCATACGGCCAGGCACGGGCTCATGCACACTTGCAGCCCATAGGATTCATCCGCTAAACTATGTGTGCAAAAAAATCAAATCTTCAATTGCTATACTTTCGGTAAAGTTAAAGTCTTCAAGAACTATGCACCGTGTACAAATCAAGCCTTCAACTTTTATACTTCAGGTATAGTTCACGGACTACGCCTCGTGTACAAATAAAGACTAACCAGCAGATTTCGTGCACAGTCTAAGTCTTCAATAACTTAATGTCGTGCACAATTCTAGTCTTCAATCACTATACAAGTATATATCTTACACAATTCAAGTCTTCAATCACTATACAAGTATATATCTTACACAATTCAAGTCTTCAATCACGATACATTGTACAAAGTTAAAGTCTTCAATCACTATATGTCGTGCACAAGTCATATTTTCAACCACAATGCATCGTGCACTATATAAGTCTTGAATCACTATAAAACAGGTATAATTTCTCTTTCCTCCACGAATAATTCGAAATAAAAAAAAGCTGTAGGTTGTATAGAGAAAGGAATCAATCGTTCAAGTCGTATGCTACTCAAATTATAAAGCTTAATTTTTGTAAAGGAAAAAAAATGGAAAAATTTCAGGACAAAGGTAATACTGAAAAGCTGACCCTCATGATGCAAATTTGATTTATACGTTTGTGATAAATGTGACCCTTTTTTACATGTAATTGAAATGTGTACTTTATCGTTTCTGGTAGAATGAGATTAAGGTATATATCAAAAGTATAATGTTTCAAGGAAGATTATTATGAGGGGGAAGTACCGTTGTGTTTCCATGAGGGGAGTCATGAGGATAAGATTGGAATATTTAATCTGAGGGAAAGTTAAAAGGGGAAAATCAATAACCCTTGAATGTTTTTTTGGCGAAACAAATAAAACTGAAAGGCGTGGCAAAAACCTAAATATTTTCTGTGAATCTTAGAGCAACACTATTTACTGTGCTTCTATGAGCGTTGAATTTGGGAAGATTAAATAACCTAACAAGTAGTAAAGAGAGAATAATATAATTTTGCCAATGCTTGTAAAAGAAATATAAACAAATTAATACCAGTTTACTAAATCGAGAAGCAATGGAGAAAGAAAAATATCAGAACATACAAAAGAAACAAAAATTATTTATGACATAGAAAAGATAATAAAAAATACCACTGAACTAATGAAAAGGAAATACCTTTCATATTTAAAAGCATACCAGAAACGCCTTGATGAGCCAATGTCTAATTCAGGAGCGCTCAGGTGAGGCAACGTCAAAACAGGTGGCTGCTTGAATCCTTGTCCGGTAAAAATTCTTGATAGAACTTGCCATCATTTTTTCTTTCAAGGCTTCAACGGCTTTTATTTTTATTCGGTGTAATGTATTATGTGCAATCCTTGACGTTGAAACGAGGTGTATGTGTGTGTGTGTATTTATATATATACAGTATATATATATATATATATATATATATATATATATATATATATATATATATATACAGCATATATATATATATAATATATATATATATATATATATATATATATATATATATATATATATATATATATATATATATATATATATATATATATATATATATCAAACATCAATAACAAATACAACCGTTTGTAGTACACTGCAGGACAAAGGCCTCAGACATGTCCTTACTCATGTCTGGGGTTTGGCCAGTACTCATCACCACGCTGGCCACTGCGGATTGGTAATGGTGGGAGATTTTAATATGATCGCTCATAACAAATCAACATAATATGATTAGTACAGCTTTGATGAACATGGCGATAAGCAAACCTTTTCTCCAAGTTAAGGTATCCCAACTCAGAAAGGATATATATATATATATATATATATATATATATATATATGTATGTGTGTGTGTGTGTGTGTTTGTGTATGTGTGTATGTGTATATATATATATATATATATATATATATATATATATATATATGTATGTGTGTGTGTGTGTGTGTTTGTGTATGTGTGTATGTGTATATATATATATATATATATATATATATATATATATATATATATATATATATATATATATATATTGTACTATATGATGACATGAGTAGCATCTCTCTACAAAGAATTAGGTGAAGGATGATATGGAAAGAAGAGGTTTGGTGAAAGAGGATGCCTTGATAGAAGGCCTTGGAGGGGGCGCATCAGGCAACCGACCCCTTAACGTAGGTCAACTATGGCAAAGATCTCTCTCTCTCTCTCTCTCTCTCTCTCTCTCTCTCTCTCTCTCTCTCTCTCTCCAATGTGTAAATTAATAAGCGAAATTCAATTGTATTTGATAACCTTATCCAAAAAGGCTAAACTTCAAAATCATTAGAAATAATTTGCATCCAATTTTACTCAGTTGTACTGAGAATCATGATATCGTTAATCATAACAGACATTAAAACAGTAATATTTCTTTGTCATGATAATTAGGTCATCCATATCCTGAAATTAGATCCAGTCTGAGCATCCATCAACATGGAAAAAATAATTCTTATATTATCAATATTCTCTGTGCCTTATGATATTTCATAATAGCATACATTTTTTCTATCCTTATCTAATGATGATGTGATTGGATCAGATAAATAAAATGGTACTTTATCTGAAAAATTATATTTTTAAAATGGAAAGAATATTCAGGTACTCTGAATTCAGCTTCATTACCATTTACTCATACTCTGGAACTATGATTTATCACAGAAGTTTCACAGACACAATATGATGAATGGGCAGGAGTCTGGGAAAAAAAAAAAATTACCGTTAAACTCATATCAACAAACTTCTTGCTTATGAATATGTAAGTTACATCACCAGTCTCTAAAATGGTAATGTTGAGTAATGTTATGTCTAGTCGTTACTTAATGTGTAACCAAACGAAATTGTAGCAGGGTTTGCAAGTCTGGTAGGATCAGCAATTGGCAACAAAAAGGCACAAAAAGTAAATAGAGTTGGTGGGTACAATCAGTGTCTGTAATCAGAATTGAACTAAAGCTAACAATTTCGCTTGATGTGAGTCTTTTCTCGAAGATGGTACGTTGTTGAGAACGTAGCGTATAAAACGTTCAACAGCAGTCATTACTTCCAAAAAATGAAAGTATAATGCATGCGAAGATTACACTGTGGTTTCTCAGGTCAACAACCTTCAAGGTCAACTCAAGTCCTGTGAAATTATTCATTCTGTCAGAAAGGTTATTTCAGTGTAACAGCCAGTTATTCCTAAATGGATAAAATAAATATGAATACTCAAAAAATTAAACAATTCAATAAATTTTGAACGAAGTGAATATACTTCCTTTGTGAATGAATGAAACAGATACACTTAAACTCAAAAACATATTAAAAAGAAAATCCTCTCAGTGTATAACTCGCAACAGAAAAATACCAAAGTAAAATGAATATATAAGATATAATGGATATGAAAGAACTAAACCAACAGCCTATTGGAAACGTCCCTGCTTGGGAATCTGCTGGACGGGAGTTCTAGAAACGCCCAAGCTCGATATAATAATAATAATAATAATAATAATAATAATAATAGTTTCTTGTAGTGTCTGCAACCTCACCATCCTTGTCAGCTAGGGATGAGGCATCGCCTTGTCCTCCCTGGTCCTTGCTTTACCGAGAAGGGGCTTGGGCGCTGATCATATGTGTATATGGTCAGTCTCCTGTCCCTTGCATCTTCCATATATGAGCAACCTTTAAACCTTTAGTGTATGTTGTGAACAGAGGAAACAAGCTAATAAAAATGGAAAGAATCGTTGAAAAATCTAGTTGAATATTTTTCACTCAAAATGAAATTGAAATCCACTAATGGTTCAAGATATTTTGTGATCAAATATTCGAATAATAGAGAATAAATAAGATAACGTTAATCACCTAAAGTGGATACTTGTCAAAATTTCAAGAATAAAAATTATTATCATTATATAAAAAAAACCATCAAAAGAACATACAATGATTAATCACCAAATTAAAGTAAGCAAACCAGAGGTAAACACAAGCTTCCTTGTTTGATTATTTGTCAATATAAAGCTAGAATCACACTAGTCTTTTTTTTCTCCTGCAGCGAGCTGTTGTTAGCCAAAATGGAAAGCACAAGATGTTGTTGCTAAAGTTATTGGCTTCCCGACTGGACGGGAAGCAGCGAGCACAAACCTCCTGCATGATGTCAGATGTAAACACACAAGATGGCGGCTGCAAATAGAACGTACTCTTGCTTGTTAATCATGGGTCCAACAAGCCTCAAGAGATAATAAAAACCTGCTTTGTTCATCCTGTGGTAGTTGTAGACTTCTTCAATTCACGTAATATACCGATAATACATATTACTGCAAGTTAGAAAATTCTTGGGCGCCATGTAATCAGCTGATCGGTTTCGTTTAAAAAAATTTCAAATTTGCTCCTCGAACTGCGAGATCTTAGTGTGATGCTACAACACTTTCGCTTGCTATCATCGACTGGAGGTTAGCGAAAACTTCGAGCAAGAAATGACTAGTGGTGATTCCACCATAAATCATGTGATGCAACGAAACAAGTAGATCACGAGCAACTCTCATTTCTACTTCAAGTTCTACCATCTTTTCCAGAACGAAAGAACAGTAAATAACACGAACAGTCATTACTCGGAAAAAAAAAAGAGAAGCATAAAGAACGAAGATTAAAAACGAGGAACCTTTTCATGTTAAGCTGAATTACGAGTGACGAGTGTATCACAAAAAAAATATCTAACTAATCTCCAGAAAAGGATGATTTAAGACGATCATCCCTCTTGGCGTTGCGTGTGTCTATGTATGTGTGTGTGTATTTCCCCTGACCTAAGGTCATGAAAAACCACGTAGTAGGCAACCATTCGCCCCATAATTGACGGAATTTTGGGGGCAAACGAACCCGGAGCTCCCGGATTTACTGAAACAAAAAATTGCAAGAATGAAAAACAGACCCATTATACATCATTCAAAGGGGGGTCCCATTCATAACGCCGACTCCATCCGTGTGATTTCGAAATTTCAGGTATTACCCATTAAATGTGTAACCCGGCTTAATGGAAAGAGAAAAGTGGTCATTAGATAACCGCTAATTTGTACAGGAAGGAGCTAATGGGATATAATGAAGCATAAAGCCCGAATTAGCTTTTTATCTTCCAAAACGTCAAGTGTTCGGAGGAGACGCGTCAGGTTGACGGTGATGCCCCGTGGATGAGGCCTTCGGTAGGAGGGAGAGAGGGAGAGGGGAGGAGGAGGAGGAGGAGGAGGAAAAGGAGGTCGTGAGGGGATAGAGATGGTGTAAAAGGAGGAGAAGAAAAGGGTAAAGGGATGATGAGGAGATGGAGATAGTGTAAAAGGAGAAGAAAAAAAGGGAAAAGGAAGTGAAAAGGAGATGGAGTAAATGGAGGAGGAGAAACTAAAATGAGATGATGAGGTAGAGATGGTGTAAAAGGAAGAGAAGAAAAGGGTAAAGGGATGATGAGGAGATGGAGATGGTGTAAAAGGAGAAGGAGAAAGGGGAAAAGGAAGTTATAAGGCGATGGAGTAAATGGAGGAGGAGAAAATTAACATGAGATGATGAAGTAGAGATGGTGTAAAAGGAAAAGAAGAAAAGGGAAAAGGGAGTGGTGAGGAGATAGAGATGGTGTGAAATTAAGAGGAAAAAAAGGAAAATGAGTTCGTGAGGAGCAAAAACCATAGATTTCGGCAATATTTCGATAGAGTCTAAGACCCAATTTTCTCTTCTTCTTTTCAAACTTCTCACCTCGCTGCTTTGTAACAAACACTCAAACACACGTTCCCTATTGTCCAGAATCCAAAACAATCACGTACTTTCTCTAACCAGTCATCTGTCTTACCATTTCAAACAAGACCCTTCCATATACCTTTTCTGGTATGCTAAGTGAAGCGATACCTCTGTAATTCATATCGTCACCTTTATCATCTCCTCTTTTATAATGTAGATCAACTATTGCTCTTAGTATTCCGTCAAAAGGTGGGAGCTGCATACGACCGAGATTACATGAATAAACAAATAAATACAATATACATATACATATATATATATATATATATATATATATATATATATATACTGTATATATCTGTGTATGTATATAAATACAGTATATATATATATATATATATATATATATATATATATATATATATATATATATATATATATCATATCTATATGTAAGCTATATATATATATATATATATATATATATATATATATATAAATATATATATTGCAAGACCATCTCGCTCATGAGGTGAGATAGATTGAATATGGAAAAAAAAATATTCTTTATTACAACCATTTTTTAGAAACGGAACCGGAAGGCAAGCACAGATTACTAGTAAGAAGTGAGTAATCTGCAGACACCAAAGCAAGGATAAATTGTCTAATTATATAATTATATATATATTCCAGACGCCTCTTCTCCAGGGACTGCACCAACAAAATTCGTATTAACTCCTGGATACCGAGGTGCGGATTTTGTGGTTTGCAATACCAACCCTTCCTGATAAAAATGAAGACCACTTCCGGAGAATTCCCTGTCGTAGGAAGAATTAGGAAGAGCTCGCTGACAGGTCTACAGAACTACTATAATCTGTCACTGAACGAGACTTACACGAGAATGCAACAGTCTACCATGAACAGTAACAAAATAAAAATGCTAAATCTTTGTATAAAAAAAAAAAAGGAACTAGAAGAATTGGAAGTCCCAGACCTACATGGCTGAGGAGCATGAAGCGCGAAGTAGGAGATGATGAATGGAGGAAGGTTGAACTGAAAACTCAAGATAAATACGACTGGCGAAATCTGACCGAGGCCCTTTGCGTCAATAAATACAGGAGATGATGATGATGATGAAATCTTTAATTACGACGTTTTCATATTTGTTGTTTTGTGAAAAGGCAAATGTAGTATTGATATCTTAATAACATTAATTACTCAGACTTGTATGAAACCAGTTTGAAACACCGTTGCGCACTTGATTTATATTGTATATCTATAAGAAATAGAAAACACACTGATTATCAAACCGATTGTTACTCAACCAAATCTTTCTAAAGGAACTAGAAGGTTATTTTTTTTTTTTTAAAGCACACAACACTATTTCGTCTTCAGTTACCAAATACGTATATTACACAGGGTTTCATTACATGCTAGAAAATTCTAAGGTAGCTCACAAAATGAAGTATTCTATTAAAAAAAATGGACATAAATCAACAAGAGTACAACGAACCCACACCTACTTTTTTAATTATTTTTCATTCCTAAAAAGTGATAGCTTTTACGAACTACACTTTCGGGAGCTCGCAGGTAAATCACAGAGAATCATCGGAAGTAATACGAAAAAGCAAAACGTGATGACAGCGTTCATCCACAATACACCAAGCAACAGTTTTCCTGTCGAACACCGAATCACAGTATTTAAGTTCTAACTAATGAGAGATAAATTTCTGGTCGTACATTCTTTCCCGAATGCTTATAATTGATGTACATTGGAAGGCAGCGATAGCTACCGTCAGACTGCTTCCGAAATATCAGTTTTTAAGTTGTTGGTTTCCATGGGAAACTATACTCAATTTTTATTTAATGAGTAGCATTTGCACCGACTCGCACGGGTGCCCATTTAGCTCGGAAAAGTTTCCTAATAGCTGATTGGTTGAGCAAAATCATTCTAACCAATCAGCGAGTAGGAAACTTTTCGGTGCTAAAAGGGTACCCCCCGTGAGTCAGTGCAAATGCGCCTCATAGGGAAAAACAAATAGTATAGCGAGTAATTTCCTTGAAGGAAAACTAGCAAAAATGCAAATTACAGGAACATCGACGCACGAAAGGTTTGATAAAATATGGAATCGGTTCGTCTGAAATACATATATACTCAACCTCTATTATTATTATTATTATTATTATTATTATTATTATTATTATTATTATTATTACAATGACTGTAGCAACAATTGTACTAGAAAGAAAACTTAGAAAATAACGGAAATAAATCTCGCAATTCAGATTTATATTTCTAAAGCGCTCCAGAGCTATTGAGCGCATCCGGAAACCCAAGGCGGTTGGTCAGCATAGGGGCTAACACATTGGGTCCCATGAAGAGCAAATTGGGTAGGGCCGAGTGAAGTGGGCTGGACGGTTCTAGACTCAAATGTTCACCTGCCGAACTCACCTACACTTACCCTCTCCACCGGCAGGTGTTATTAACTCGCCTAGACCTACTGCATTACCTGGGTTTGTGGATACTGGCTACTTATCACCTATCGGAGGGAATATTAGGGTGTCAGTGGGTATTAGGGAAGGATTAGGGTATTTATGGGCATGGGGAAGTTCAGATTAGGGTTTGGGGAGGGGGAGGAATAGTAAGTCAGGGAAGGAGTTAGTAAGTCATAGGAAGGGTTTCGTAAAATTAATTCTTATGAATTTTTGTCATTATATATATATATATATATATATATATATATATATACAGTATATATATATATACATACATACATATATATGTATATATATATATATATATATATATATATATATATATTAATACCTATATGTCTGGATTCTCCTATCGACCTCAGGATCAGAGCTCCAAGGCGGAACCACTCAAAGACAATAGCTTCTGACCGCCCATACTTTTTTTTTTAAAGCACTTGCTGGATCAAACTGTTATACAGACAGAGAGGAAGTTTCAGAAAGAGAATATTTTAATTTTAATACTGAAAGGACATGCAATGAATCATTCAACCATATGGATCAATGTTAAAGGTTTAAAGGCAGCTCTTGAATGGCAGAGGCAAGGGACAGTGATATTACCCTATCAATCAGGACAATGCTCTAGAGACTGACCATATATGCATATGATCAGCGCCTAAGCCCCGTCTCCACCCAAGCTAGGACAAAAGAGGGCCAGGCAATGGCTACTGATGATTCAGCAGATAGACCTATAGGCTCCCCCGAACCCCAATCCTTAGCTCACAAGGATGGTGAGGTTGCAGCGACCAAAGGAACTCACAAGTTTGAGCGGGACTTAACCCCAGTCTGTCGTTCACTAGAATCTGCTGTAGTTGTTCAGTAAATTTACTCTTTATTTCGATTTTGTAATTAGGGATTTGTAAAAAAAAATTATCAATAAATCACATTTATATAACAAATAAACGGTTGATCTATCACGAAACACTCTATCACAGAATTTTATGAAAAAAAAAGTTTCACGTTGAACTAACTAATTCATGAGAGAGAGAGAGAGAGAGAGAGAGAGAGAGAGAGAGAGAGAGAGAGAGAGAGAGAGAGAGAGAGAGAGAGAGTTATAGTATACTTTAAAATT
>NC_090738.1:33363341-33368341 GCF_036898095.1 Palaemon carinicauda
TATTTCTTTTTGGTTCAGATGCAGTGTTGTTTATATGTACAGTTGCATGTTGGTATTGCTGTTACACCTATCTGGTGTGCCAATCTCTCTCTCTCTCTACGTAGAAAGATTGATTGGCACACCGCGTAGTGTGTGTGTGAGAGAGAGAGAGAGAGAGAGAGAGAGAGAGAGAGAGAGACAGAGAGATAGAGAGAGAGAGACAGAGAGAGAGAGAGAGAGAGAGAGAGAGAGAGAGACAGAGAGATAGAGAGAGAGAGACAGAGAGAGAGACCGAGAGAAATTGGCACACCACGTAGGTAGATTGGCACACCACGTAGAGAGAGAGAGAGAGAGAGAGAGAGAGAGAGAGAGAGAGAGAGAGAGAGAGAGAGATTGGCACACCACGTAGAGAGAGAGAGAGAGAGAGAGAGAGAGAGAGAGAGAGAGAGAGATTGGCACCACGAGGAAATGCACCTTTTCACACCCATACTGATCGGAGAGTAACCAAACAGATACCTTTTAAAGATGAAATATGGTATTGTTTTTAAGTGGATGTTCGGAAGCTATAAATTATTTTTTTGTACAGTATGATACGGTAATTCCTGGCAGACCTTGTTCTGAAGCAATGCACCCAGTCACACCCATACAAACAGATGCTGTAGTGAGAGATGGATCAGACGGTGGGTTGGGCTAAATGCTGGCTGGAACTGGCCGCGTAGTAAGGGTGTTACAGGGTGCAGTACCTTAGAGCGGGTGTGCTAAGTATTCCTGTGTCCAACTGTATATAGTATTTATTCTAAGTTGAAAGATATAAAGACTAAGCTTACCCATATTAACACTGCCATAAAGTCCATAACAAAACGTAGGATGATAATAAGCTTATGTTCTTAATCAATGTCACATTTACTTCATTGCTACAATGGACTTTTGGGTCATTGAAGTGCAAAACCTAGATAAAGATTGTGATATGCATTAATGAAAATAGAGCTGATCAGATCATTTCGGTATATATTAATGCGTAACCCATACAATTAGATAAATTTTGAGATAAATTTCAAAGACCGATGGGGAAGGACTAAAGAGATAAAACTTTATTATTATGTATAGGCATGTCAGCTTTGACTTAAGAACCTAGTTATAACTTCGACAGTAAAATTTGATTTAAGTACCTGGTTATTCGTGAGATGGTAAAATTTCCTTTTCGTTCTGGTATCTTATAAGGAGTAATGGAGTTGTGGTGGCCGATGTGGTAACGTCCATGAGTGGTGAACGCCAGACTGGGGTTCGAGTCCCGCTCAAACACATTAGTTTCTTTGGTCGCTGCAATCTCACCATCCTTGTGAGCCAACCATGTAGGTTTGGGGGAGCTTATAGGTCAATCTGCTGAGCCATTAACAGCCATTACCTGGCCCATCTTGTTCCTAGCTTGGGTGGAGAGGGGGCTTGTGGGTTGATCATATGTATATATGGTCAGTCTTTAGGCATTGTCCTGCTTGACAGGGAAATGTCACTGTCCCTTGCCTCTGCCATTCATGAGTGGCCTTTAAACCTTTAAAGCAAACGTTTCAGTATTGAAATAATACTCTGTACTAGAATAACTAGTCTTGCACAGATCTTTTTAGGGTTTCAGAAGAAAAGTTAGATGGAGCATCTCAATGATCTAGCAGGGGATATCTCCGAGACAGAAAATGAAAGTTTACAGAGTTACGAAGTATTGTTCAATAAGTAACTATTATTCTATCATCTGAAAATAGTGGGTCCTGGATAAGTAAGAGATGTTCAGTATATTTTTAACCAACTATGAACACTGCAGTTCTGCTTCTGATTGACTAAGTGAGATTAGAATGTCAATTCATCCTTTCCCCGAAAGGCATTGTATTTTGTATGTGTATTCTATGGATAATACATGCTGTCGTAAGATATAAAAAACTATGACCTAAAATATGAAAATACTTTTTATCGTGTCGTCGCTTCGCAAATAAAAGTAGCTAAATTTCGTCTTAGATTACCGTAATGTTTATCCAACTTCGTGAAACCAACTGGGGTTGATGCAGAAAGAAAAATTGACTTCCCACTCGGAGACTTGGTAAAGCCAGTCATCTTAACCCTAAAGCATATTCTTGTTACCTAACTGGTTTAGTTCTTAATATTCGATCAATATAATGGGAAGACTCTGGTTGGTTAGATTTGGTATATTTCATATAAAATCGTTTGCGATAACAGGACTCGATCCATTTGCAGTTATTGACCGGGTTTATAGGATTTGAGCCATATCGACCTTCGCTTAGCCTAGGAGGCCATTCAGCTCAGAGGTGCAACTGTGAAGTAAATACTGAAAAGAAATTAGGCAGCACAGTAAGAAATAAAAGAAATAGGAACGGAGAGTTTTAAGAATGACCCTACAAAGTGGAAAGTTTAAAGGACCTTTGTCTTAATACTATTGCTGCTCCAGTTTAATTTATAGTTAGGTTATGTGCCATTAGAAAAAATTTAGAAAAGATGAAAAAAAACGTTTCAAAAGAGGAAAATCGTGTGAATTTTCTTTGGGTTAGTAAAGGCCAGACTTCAGTGGGACAGACTGTAGGGAGGGGAGGGGAGGGGACAAGGGGTAGAGTAAAGAAGAAGCAGTTCGGGTAGTGGACCCAGTAATAGACCTTGGTAAATAGCCATGTGTTTAAAACCGACGCAATGCTCAATTCAGCTACGCGGATGACAGTAAATGATCCTAAATTCTAGTGTCTGTCGTGAAATTAGTGCTGGGCATGCTGTTGGCTCACAAAGAGAGAGAGAGAGAGAGAGAGAGTAGAGAGAGAGAGAGGAGAGAGAGAGAGAGAGGGGGGGGGGGATTGGCACACCACGTAGAAAGATAGATTGGCACACCACGTAGAGAGAGAGGAGAGAGAGAGAGAGAGAGGAGAGAGAGAGAGAGAGATTGGCACACATCGTAGAAAGATTGATTGGTACACGCGCGTGAGTGAGTGAGAGAGAGAGGAGGAGAGAGAGAGAGAGAGGAGAGAGAGAGAGAGAGAGAGAGAGAGAGAGAATGACCATTTTGCCTACGAGTCCTACATATTTCGACACGCAACTGCTTTCTCTGTCCCCTATTTTTTGTCAACTTTATTGGACGAAGAAACTTTCTTCTTGTGAGAGCCCTTGAAGGTCGCTACCATTCGTTACCAGAAAGTTTCTTTCTTCTTCCTTTTATTCTTCTTGTTTTTCTTCGTCCTCTAGTTACGAATGGCGTTTCTTCGATCTTGTAGTTATGCAATAGATCTGACTTTTTTTCTTATAGAGCGGGAACTATCTGAACCTTCAAAAGGCGTTCGCCTAGCTTGGGTTTTCTTTTTCAAAAGGTGACATAGTGGAGGGGGGTCTTTTAACTTGGTCATTTGACAGTTTCTTTTCTATTTTCAGTAGAGTAACTTTGGACAAATTTCATTCAGCTTTACGTGTAGTTTAAACTTTTGATTATAGTGGATATTGATAAAGCGGCATCTCAAATTTGTAATTATGATGCAATCTAGGCTACCTATATACTTGCACATGATCGATCTTTCATAATTATATATATATATATATATATAAATATATATATATATATAATATATATATATATATATATATATAATATATATATATATATATATATATATATATATATATATATATATTATGCATTTATAGTATATACAGTTCATACATCGGCTATGTGATATATGTGAATGCAAATTTTTGTAAGTGTAAAGCGATCAGTCTATAATTTTGTAAAAGTATAGTGGAATGGGCTTCACGTTCCTCTACTATATCGAGCAATGGGTGACGTATCTCACACATATCCAGTTCTTAAATGTTGTCCTGATACACACTCAATTATACTTGTTCATTTTGTTGCTGTACTGGTCACTTTGTGTCTTCTTGCAGTTTCTGTGTACAGTTGAGGTTTGTTGCAAGTTCCATCAAATTCTGGTTTTCAAGGCGGGGTTGGCTCCGTTCATATGTAATATTATTATTATTATTATTATTATTATTATTGTTGTTGTTGTTGTTGTTGTTATCATTATTATTATTATTATTATTATTATTATTGTTATTATTATTATTATTATTATTATTATTTTTATTATTGTTATTATTATTATTATTATTATTATTATTATTATTCCTAGCTAAGCTACAACCCTAGTTGGAAAAGCAAGATTCTATAAGCCCAAGGACTCCAACAGATGGAAAAATAGCCCTGTGAGGAAAGGAAATAAGGATATAAATAAACAATATAAGAAGTAATGAACAATTGAAATAAAATATTTTAATAAACATTAACAACATTAAAACCGAAATTCCATATATCAATGCTTTGGATCTGTCACCTAAGGTGACAATTTTTGTCAAAAAAAAAAAAAAAAACTTCAACAAAGCAAAAATTCTGTTACCATTAAGTACAGGTGAATTGGATTTTTTTTTTTTTGTTCTTTAAGAAATAAGCACAACAAATGGGTCGTCTTAGAAGTTAGTCGAACAATAGTAAGCAATGGTGTTTTTAGAGCACTTTAGTGATTATTTTAAGTGTAAAATTTATTTCTGTATACACGTCCCGGATATTTGCGTCCTGAACATTTGCATCCATGACAATTGCATCCCTAGACATTTGTGTCCCTGGACTTTTGCGTCCCTGGACATTTGCGTCCCAGGGCATTTCCGTTCTTGAGCATTTGCGGATAACTAAATGTTTTATATTTGCCTTTTCAGTGCAGATTATATTTTCTAGAACATACTTCACAACAGTTGTTTGTTATAGACAATTTCGCATTTACGCATTCAACAATTCTACACTTATTCTACTTATTCTACACTTGTTAACCATGCTTGCACTACCCAAATTACATTCATACTAAGTACAAGCTTTCAGGAAAAGATCCGAAGAATTCCTATAGTAGTTATGTAGTCATCAAGAGCTCATTATCATGTCGGATTTATCCAAAAGTCATTGATAAGAATTTAACGGAATTTGAAGATGTAATTTC
>NC_090738.1:33373341-33375841 GCF_036898095.1 Palaemon carinicauda
GACGCATTCAGATCTAATGGACATCTGACATATCCAAATCTAATGGACATCTGACGTGTCCAGATCTAATGGACATCTGACGTGGTAGAGCTAATGGAATCTGACGCGTTCAGATCTAATGGACATCTGACGCATTCAGATCTAATGGACGTCTGACATATCCAAATCTAATGGACATCTGACGTGTCCAGATCTAGTGGACATCTGACGTGGTAGATCTAATGGACATCTGACGCATTCAGATCTAATGGACATCTGACATATCCAAATCTAATGGACATCTGACGTGTCCAGATCTAATGGACATCTGACGTGGTAGAGCTAATGGAATCTGACACGTTCAGATCTAATGGACATCTGACATATCCAAATCTAATGGACATCTGACGTGTCCAGATCTAATGGACATCTGACGTGGTAGAGCTAATGGAATCTGACGTGTTCAGATCTAATGGACATCTGACGCATTCAGATCTAATGTACATCTGACATATCCAAATCTAATGGACATCTGACGTGTCCAGATCTAATGGACATCTGACGTGGTAGAGCTAATGGAATCTGACGCGTTCAGATCTAATGGACATCTGACGCATTCAGATCTAATGTACATCTGACATATCCAAATCTAATGGACATCTGATGTGTCCAGATCTAATGGACATCTGACGTGGTAGAGCTAATGGAATCTGACGCGTTCAGATCTAATGGACATCTGACGCATTCAGATCTAATGGACATCTGACATATCCAAATCTAATGGACATCTGACGTGTCCAGATCTAATGGACATCTGACGTGGTAGAGCTAATGGAATCTGACGCGTTCAGATATAATGGACATCTGACGCATTCAGATCTAATGGACATCTGACATATCCAAATCTAATGGACATCTGACGTTTCCAGATCTAATGGACATCTAACGTGGTAGATCTAATGGAATCTGACTTGTTCAGATCTAATGGGCATCTGACGCATTCAGATCTAATGGATATCTGACATATCCAAATCTAATGGACATCTGACGTGTTCAGATCTAATGGACATCTAACGTGGTAGATCTAATGGAATCTGACTTTTTCAGATCTAATGGACATCTGACGCATTCAGATCTAATGGACATCTGACTTGCCCAGATCTAATGGATACCTGATATGCCCAGATCTAATGGACCTCTGACATGTCCACATCTAATGGACATCTGACTTGCTCAGATCTAATGGACCTCTGACATGTCCACATCTAATGGACATCTGACTTGCTCAGATCTAATGGACATCTGACATATCCAAATCTAATGGACATCTGACATATCCAAATCTAATTGATAACTTGTCCAGATCTAATGGGCATCTGACTCTTTCAGATCTAATAGGCATCTGACTTATCCAGATCTAATGGACCTCTGACATGTCCGGATCTAATGGACATCTTACTTGCTCAGATCTAATGGACATCTGAGTTGTCCAGAACTAATGGGCATCTGACTTGTCCAGATCTAATGGGCATCTGACTAGTCCAGATCTAATAGGCATCTGACTTATCCAGATCTAATGGACCTCTGACATGTCCGGATCTAATGGACATCTTACTTGCTCAGATCTAATGGACATCTGAGTTGTCCAGAACTAATGGGCATCTGACTTGTCCAGATCTATTGGGCATCTGACTAGTCCAGATCTAATAGGCATCTGACTTATCCAGATCTAATGGACCTCTGACATGTCCGGATCTAATGGACATCTTACTTGCTCAGATCTAATGGACATCTGAGTTGTCCAGAACTAATGGGCATCTGACTTGTCCAGATCTAATGGGCATCTGACTAGTCCAGATCTAAAGGGCATCTGACTTGTCCAGATCTAGTGGACATCTGACATGTGCTGATCTACGGGGCCAGCTCAGACTCGTTAGTGCCATTAGTGTCTGTAACCTTACTATCCTTGTGAGCTAAGGTTGAAAATTTGGGGGAGCCTATAGGTCTATCTGCTGAGTCATCGGCAGCCACTGCTTGGCCCTCCCTGGTCCTAGCTTGGGTGGAGAGGAGGCTTGGCCGCTGATCATATGTATATATGGTCAATCTCTAGGCATTTTCCTGCTTGATAGGGCAATGTCACTGTCCCTTGCTTTTGCCATTCAACCTTTAAACCTTTAAACACAGGAGAAAGCATCTTTATTTTACATACACCTCCAAAGACACGTGACACGTTGTGGCCATACGGTCTTTCGAAAGGCAAGAATGAAATAATGTAATTGCGAGATAGTATGTTAGAAATGCACATATAAAAGCAAAATATGGAAAACTAAATAGAGAGAGAGAGAGAGAGAGAGAGAGAGAGAGAGAGAGAGAGAGAGAGAGAGAGAGAGAGAGAGAGAGAGAGAGAGAGGATATTTGGAATGCAATTTCTCTTCAGTAATTCATGTTAAAGATGTGTGCTGTTGACATCTTTATGAGTATATTAATCAAGCAAAATATCTTGCAATTTTAGCATATTAGT
>NC_090738.1:33390802-33393302 GCF_036898095.1 Palaemon carinicauda
TGCAGTAGCTTTTAATCATTCCTTTTAATCCAAACTATTGCATTTTACATCCAAATTACTAACTGTAATGTTTACCACATTAAATTATTTCCTGCCTCTTTATGCTAATGAGATTATAATAGTAACTTTATCATCTTTTAATTCAATTTATTATCTTTATAAATTGCCAAGCCTTTATATTTACACTAATGATAGTATAATAGTTACATTATCATCTTTTCTTTTAATTTATAACCTATAAATTCCCACGTACTAATATTCCCCAGAATCCAAATAAACCATTCGTATGTCTACTATTTTCTTCTCGTATTTCCAAACAGAAAATCACTCATCTGTTTCATTTCCAGTTTTTATATTCTTCTAAACCGCTGGAGAAAATGATTTCACTTGTAACTCTCCGCTAATACTTTTCTAATTTCATTCTGACTTTATTTCCAACAGACAGAAAGTTTATGGCTGTCTTAAGCACCGTATGTTTTTTCCTTTCTTCACATTTGAATCATTTACTAATATTTATATTCACTAATATTTACATAATAAATCTTACTAAAAAAATGTAGAAAATATTGATTAATGTTTATTGTTTCCATCCTTTTAAACATCTTTTGATATGTAATTGTTTGTTGTTGATGATGAACTGATTATTATTATTATTATTATTATTATTATTATTATTATTATTATTATTATTATTATTAATAATACTTTCTAAGCTACAACCCTAGTTGGAAAAGCAGGATACTATAAGCTAAGAGGCTCCAACAGGGAAAATAGCCAGTGAGGAGAGGAAACAATAAAAATAAAAAGAATCTATCACAACTCAGTATCACCCAAAACATTGCATATACATCTATACAGCACTAGAAAGGGGGCCGGGCGTGGGGGTACGGCGGGATATCAGGGCATGTAGGATATCGTAGGGCGCGGCTCCTGACCTCGCTGTCGGGAGTCTCAGCACGAAGGACTCGTAACCCGCCCGCCAACACTGCTACCCGCTGTGACCCGACACCCAGGCCCTCTGGGTCGTAGCGGGTACTTCTTAACGGGTAGTTCGTGGTTTTTAATGATCCGTGGTAGTTTGTTATCCGGTGATGAGATATGAGAATGCATGTAATTCAGAGGGAGAGCGTCGCTCGGACGTGAGAGAGGGGGTGGGGAGGGGGGTCATTGGGCTGTTGCTGTCTTATTGCCTCTTGCTGTTGCTCTGTTGTTGCTGTTTGGACAATGACTCCAATGGAGGTAAGAGGGGATGACGCGAAAGGGGGCGGGGGGGGGGGGGGTCATTGGGCTGTTGCTATCTTATTGCCTCTTGCTGTTGCTCTGTTGTTGCTGTTTGGACAATGACTCCAATGGAGGTAAAGGTGATGACGCGAGAGAGGGCGGGGGGGGGGGGGGGTGTCATTGGGCTGTTGCTGTCTTATTGCCTCTTGCTGTTGCTCTGTTGTTGCTCTTTGGACAATGACTCTCAGTGGAGATAAGTGGTGATGAAGATGGAAGGTAGGTCAAGATCCTTTATAGAAAACGGGAAATTGAAAGGTAAAAACAATTAAAATTCATAATGAGATTACTTACTTCGATGGTCCAAAAGGTGGGCATGGTGGATTTGGGAGAGGGAGATGAAGAAGATAAGGAAGACGATGATGGGGATAGTAAGTAGGTCAAGAAACATGAAAGGAAACGAGAAATATAAAAAAAGTATAAAAATCAAATTTGTTATAAAAGCAAGCTTTTAGGGTGAAGAATGGGAAAGAAGATAGAAGAAGAGTAGATAAGGAAGACGATGATGGGGATAGTTAGGTCAAGAAACATAAAGGGAAACGAGAAATATAAAAAAAAAAAAGTATAAAAATTAATAATTTTGTTATAAAAGCAAAGCTTTTAGGGTGAAGAATGGGAAGGAAGATGGAAGAAAAGAAGATAAGGAAGACGATGATGGGGATAGTTAGGTCAAGAAACATAAAAGGAAATGAGAAATATAAAAAAAAAAAGTATAAAAATTAATAATTTTGTTATAAAAGCAAAGCTTTTAGGGTGAAGAATGGAAAAGAAGATAGAAGAAGAGTAGATAAGGAAGACGATGATGGGGATAGTAAATAGTTAAAAAATCAAAATAAAATGACAAATAAAATAAAGTATAAAAGTACTCACTTTGATACAAAACTAAAGATTTTAAGACAAAGAATGGGAAACAAGATGGATGAAGAGAAGCTTGAAAGAAAATGTTAATTCTACATATACAAAAAAAAGTCTTCGAAGCAAGCTTACAAACTGACTACTTCACAAGTCCGGGCGAAATTAATCAACGCCATTGCAATTATCAACATTGCGATCTCGTATGTAGCAATCAAAGTAATCACTCGATCCCATCACTGTCAGGAATCCCTCACTCCCACCCTTCCTAAGAGTAGATAACTTAGAAATTAACAAGCCATTAAAGTAATTTATTTCATCTTCACGCACCTCCAATCAGCGAGTTTAACATATGAGGTTTCAACTTCCT
>NC_090738.1:33395802-33400802 GCF_036898095.1 Palaemon carinicauda
AAAGGAAAACTTGAAATCACTATGATATGAAGATAGGACACCATCAAAGGGAGCCAAAATAATTGAAAGAAGTCACTCGAAATGTGAAAAAGTGGTCTTGGCCTCAGTATCCTTAAGGAAAGACGGGCAGTTATTTTCAATTCTTCATAATTTATTTTCCGAGCTCGAAAAGTCTGAAAGTGGAATGTATCTGGAGGAAAGCCATAGCAGAAACTGATGGAATAAATCAATCCTTCATAAGCTGGTAATCAAATGTAATGTTATAAATAATGAATGTTAGCATGGGTCTTGAAACCATATTAACAACAACAACATAAATAATAATAGTAATAATAATGATAACAGTTTTTATGCATAATAATAATAATAATAATAATAATAATCATCATCATCATAATAATAATAATAATAATAATACAGTTTTTATCCATAAACAAGTAATAATAATAATAATAATAATAATAATAATAATAATAATAATAATAACAGTTTATATCAGGACTCCTAACCTAGCGAAGCCATCGTTCTAAACCACCCTTAATTATAGGTAAGTGCAAATAATCGGTTGAAAGCTCCTGCAGGAAGATTACTCGGTCTTCCCCAATTACCCCTTCGTCTGACATTTACGAAAAAAAATACCTAACACCAAACACACGTCTTTTCCGTGAAGCCCTAATACTTCGACGTGAATTACATAATAGCCAAATTGGTCTCAAGTGCTATGCTATGAGAAGCAAGTCTTAAACGCTTCAGTATTTGAAAAGGAGACTTTTCTGTCAACGCCTAGCTCGAATCCTGTATTAAGCATTTCCTCCTTTCAACATTCGATAATCATAACTTAACGTAAGGTCGTTTATTTCTTAATAAGACAATAGGATGATGGCCCTAAAGCAATCAAGGGATAATGAGTTTCAAGTGCTATGCTAAGAGAAGGATATTTTAAACGCTTCAGTATTTGAAAAGGAGACTTTTCTGTCAACACTTTCAACATTCGATAATCATAACTTGATGTAAGGTCGTTTATTGTTTAATAAGACAATGGGATGATAGCCCTAAAGCAATCAAGGGATAATGAGTTTTATCTCACATATAGCATAGCGGCAGGTGCTCACGTTCCAGCATAAGAAAATGTCCCCTAGATGGTCTGTCTCGGGACCACTTATGTAAGTGCGACTGCTGTTATTATTCAAAGAATTTATTATGAATGAAATCCTTTAAAACATTATTGCACGGCTTAACAACCGGAATCAGAAATTAAAAGATAAACAAGGATTTACTCGCAACATATATCTTGCTTTATCTTGACGTTAATCCCACCGATGAGTGGACATCCTTAAAAATAGAAAAGAAAAAGACAATCAATTGACTGTCACCGTAAAGAAAAATTCCTCACAAGAACACGTCAGCAACAAGACACGATACAGACCTCCAAACCAAACAACTTCGAAGTCGATATTTCTTTGCAATTAACTGCCATAAAAAAAAAAAAAAACCTATGACATCGTGCCCTAAGTTTGACAAGTTCCCTAGTAGTGACAATTGGGAAGTGTAAGGGAAAACCCCCCTTAAAGTAACCCGTGGAAACACAGAAGGGTCGGGTGCTTCAAAGCGTTGGTAAATTAATGGTGAATTGGCAGCAATATCTAGTCATTATCCCACGGTAATTATTTGAATACGGAGGATTTCTTACCTGCTACGGTCACACCTTTCAGCACGACCTGTGACCAGGTAGGCGAAGGCGATCTGGTGTTCTGCAAGATAGGATAAAAAAAAATATAATTAAAGACCTTACTATGATATTCCTATAATATTTAAACAGTAAATAATTGAGTCTTACAGGAAGTGATGATGACTGTATTAATCAATATCATTCTACAGCAATAAAATATTTCAATTAAGAATGTGAGAAAAGAAAATGGAAAGATAGTCATCGATAAACATAATAAAGGGATGATAAACTACACTTGAAAACAAAAATTGTATTTGTCGCATTTTAAGGAAAACGAAAGTATCGGTTGTGAAAGAAATGGGCACACTTTTTAATACATACATACAGACGCACACACACACACATATATATATATATAAATCATATATATAAGAGGCAAACTTTTAATATGCATACGCACACATAGATACATACATATATATATATATATATATATATATATATATATATATATATATATATATATATATATATATATGAGTTTGTGTGCGTGCATCAGTACAGATTTCTCTCCGTTCTTCTATAAATACAAAATCATAAAACGACGAAGAAACTAAGAAAAATAATAAAAGACTAGCAAAAAAACGTAGAGAGAGAGAGAGAGAGAGAGAGAGAGAGAGAGAGAGAGAGAGAGAGAGAGAGAGAGAGAGAGATCTTTAAACCGTATATATTGAAATATCATCCAAAACTGCTGACTGCACCAAAAGATCCATAAATCCATTACCTAAATAAACAACTCATCGCCCATTCCACGGAAGCTTAACCGTGTGTGAACACTTCGTAATGCATAAGGGAAAAATTGTTGGAGGATGACAAGAGCGACTAAGCATAGATAAAGACCCAATTTTCTTATTATGCAGTGCAAATCCATCAACAAGAGACTGCCTTATCCACTCACTGGATCACGTCTTCCTATTAGCGGATTTTTCCCGTACGGAAATATTTCCGCTCATTTAATCACGTCTTCCAACAAACGGATTTTTTCGGTAAGGAAATATTTCCGTTAGTTAGACCACGTATTCAAACGAGCTGATTTTTTCCTTACTGAAATATTTCCGCTAGTTAGAACACATGTCTTCTCACGAGCGGGGTTTTTACGTGCAGAAATATTTCCGCTCGTTAGAACAATGGTCTGCCCACGAGCGGATTTTTTTCCGTACGGAAATATTTCGGCTAGTTAGAACACATGTCTTCACACGAGCAGATTTTTTCTCATAAGAAAATATTTTCGCTCATTAGAACAAATGTCTTCATAAAGGGGCTTCATTCCGTGAGGAAATATTTCCGCTAGTTAGAACACGTCTTCTTACAAGCGGATTTTTTTCCGTACAGAAATATTTCCGCTAGTTAGAACACGTCTTCCCACAAGCGTATATTTTCCGTACGGGAATATTTCTGCTAGTTAGAACACATGTCTTCACATGAGCAGATATTTCCCGTAATGAAATATTTCTGCTAGTTAGAACACACGTCTTCTCACGAGCGGATTTTTCCAGTAAGGAAATATTTCCACTCAGTAGAACACACGCCTTCACAAGACTAGATTTTTTCTCATAAGGATATATTTTCCCTCATTAGAACACATGTCTTCATATGATCGGATTTCTTCCGTGAGAAAATATTTCCGATAATTAGAACACGTCTTCACACGAGCGGATTTTTTTCCGTGAGAAAATATTTCTGCTAGTTAGAACACATCTTCACACATGCAGATTTTTTCCCGTACGGAAATATTACCGCTAGTTAAAACACATGTCTTCACACAAGCGGATGTTTTCCGTATGAAAATATTTCCGCTCGTTAGAACACATGTCTACCCTCGTTTTGATGGTTTGTGACAAGACAAGATCTATTAGATAATGTTAGAAAATTAAAAGCTTACAATTTTCTAATCCTGATGCGTATGAATATACGAATGCATCTGCAAAAAGACAGAGGTATATATATATATATATATATATATATATATATATGTGTGTGTGTGTATATATATATATATATATATATATATATATATATATATATATATATATATATATATATATACCCTTTCTGAGTGGGGATACCTTAACATGGCAAAACGTTTCCATATCAGCATGATCATCAAAAACTACAAGCTACTAGTAAGGGCCACGCAAAATACGTTGGTTTAGTGTGGGCGATCTGACTGGCAAGAGTGGTGTTGAAAACTGGCCAAACCCCACAAATGAATGGAAATGTCTGAGGCTTTTGTCCAGAGTGGATATATGTATATATATATATATATATATATATATATATATATATATATATATATATATATGTATGTATGTGTGTGTGAAAAAGCAAATACTCTCACTCTGATAAAAATGCTATATCAAATACAAAACAATAAATGCATAAAAACTAAAGCTGCCATAGTTCATGACGCTGATGAAGATTGTTCTGCACTAAAAAGAAAGTATAGAGAGCAACTGCTTTCCCTTTGAGCTTACTGAGCACTGATTCCAACTCATTGTGAATTAGCGAGACGAAGACAGATCAGCTAGCGAATACTCAGTGGCAGAACACGAACACTAAATAATAAAATGATTTTATTTGCATCTGTTTTATTCATGCTCTTCTGATTGGCTCTTTCCGCAATTATTTTTAGAAAAATCATAAAAACGTAATTTGGAGATGGCGAAAGTAATAATACCTTTTCGGTGGTAATAATATAATTTGCTTTGATTGCTCAGAATATGAGGTATTTTCACTTATTGAAGAGAGTTTAGGTTACGAATATGTTACATTATATCAAAGGTAGATTTTGGCTAAAATTGTTTCAGCGAGTTGTGGGTTGTGCTAAGTGAACACAATCAACGAATATTGTATTTATTGGAAAATATGAAACAATATGAAAAATGACTATGAAAATAATAATCTAGAGAAATTAACAGAATTGGAATAATATACCTCATCGAAATGGTAGCTAAAACCAAATGAATAAAGGTGATTTGATATGAAATAAGTTAAATCGGAAGAATAAAGATGAGTGTAACTGCAATATCATATTGGAGTGATAAATAATTGCAAGGACTGAAATAACTGAAATAGAAGAACGTGAAATAGGGTAAAGGATAGTGTGTAATGGAACAAGAAGTAAGTGAAAATAGGGAAAAATTGGAAAACCTTATCAAATTGGACGATATGAACCAAGTCCTAATAAGGCATTTTGATACCAAAAAAAGGCAAGAGAAAACAATAACTATTAGAGGGGCACTCAGTAGAGCGCAGAGCTTAGCCGCGGCAG
>NC_090738.1:33408302-33415802 GCF_036898095.1 Palaemon carinicauda
CTTAGATAAATGTATATGCGAATATATTAATGGCTTATGACACTTACCTTTCCTCACTAGGGTTTTAGGCTAAGTAAGTCATGAGCCAGCACGGGCTCTTAGTGTTAGAGCAGCCTGTGCTGGACAATTTGAGGTCTTTATCTAGCCCAGGCCCGCAAAAAATACGGAAAAGCGGGACAAAAATTATTGGAATGTGTACCAGGTTTATTTGTCCTAATTGAATGCTTCTTATAGACAACTCTAATCACATAAGAGAATTCAAAGAAATAAAAAAAACATTAAATAAAAATAGGTCCGATTCCTGAACTAATGCAATACCTAACAGAAACTGATGCCTATCCTTTAATAAAAACTGATTTTGAGTTCATAGTGCAAACACGGACACATTAGTAATTTAATATACTACTTTAGTTTCCATTGCTTTATGAACATATTTCCACTCTTACACTAATGAAATTTGGGTGAAAATGGTAGGTG
The DNA here is from genome assembly GCF_036898095.1 of Palaemon carinicauda. NCBI lineage: Eukaryota > Metazoa > Arthropoda > Malacostraca > Decapoda > Palaemonidae > Palaemon > Palaemon carinicauda. Next base: position 33,408,780 of record NC_090738.1, read on the forward strand.
TTCTTTTTTCCTTCTTTATGTAGTATTTTCATATGATTAAAATTAACGTACCTATTCGATAATTAAAATGCATTAATTATTAATGAAACACTTATGCTGAAATTTTCCTGAAACCTCATGACCTATATTACATTGTTATAAAGCATATCATATATTCATACACATAAATTAGAGACAAGAACTTTTGCGAACACGCATAAGTGTTTGTCAAATGAATTCCGAAAGGGACAAAATGCAATCCTTCTCTCTCTCTCTCTCTCTCTCTCTCTCTCTCTCTCTCTCTCTCTCTCTCTCTCTCTCTCTCTCTCTCTCTCTCTCTCTCCTTACAGTGTTACAGAGCATATCATATCTTCATAAAAATTATGAAACTTTAAAACTTTTTAAAACACCCAAATGCATTCAGAGAGCGGGGACAAAATGCAATCCTTCTCTCTCTCTCTCTCTCTCTCTCTCTCTCTCTCTCTCTCTCTCTCTCTCTCTCTCTCTCTCTCTCTCTCATTACCCACTCTGTTTTAACTCACGGTATGGTCGTAATTTTCATCCTTTCTCAAAAGGTAATTCAAGAAGTGTCTCATAACGCTAATGACAGTCTCTCTCCCTGGCTGCCACTGCCAAAATTGCATAGCGGAAACAGAATCAATCCGACGCTTGGCTGCAGCAGCAATCCCGAGAGAGAGAGAGAGAGAGAGAGAGAGAGAGAGAGAGAGAGAGAGAGAGAGAGAGGCGCCTCGCACGATATAATTTCAGGTGATTATTTTTATTCTATACCGTAATTACAATATTTTCTCTCTCAGCGCCCCTCCCTACCATCCCACCACCATATGTACCTCTCCCTCCCCAATCCCAAGTCACCTATCTCTCTCTCTCTCTCTCTCTCTCTCTCTCTCTCTCTCTCTCTCTCTCTCCACGCCTGTCAGCTCCTTTGCCCATCCACCGGTCCCGCCCCCAAAACACCAATGACTGCAGATCGAAATTCAATACCAATCTAAGATGTGAACACCGCGATCGTTTACTGCTCTCTCACAATAACTCCCACACGAGAGAGAGAGAGAGAGAGAGAGAGAGAGAGAGAGAGAGAGAGAGAGCAGCTCTATATAGATGATTAACACAAATACCCACTCTCACTCTTTCTCTCTCTCTTCCTCTCTTCTCCGGGAGCAGATTGCTTTCCGATCGCAATCCAACACGTACAGAAATCGTAATGATTTCGAGATACAATTCTGTTATTACTTCGTTCTGCAACATCTTCTGGACATGCCACGTTTGCGATCAGAAAGTAATCACGGGGTATTTCTATACCATAATAACATAAAGGTCAATCGTGTTTCTCGTACAATTGTGTGTGTGGCCCAACGGGGCACATGAACATTGCTCACTGTGTGCATGTGTGGTCGCGAACATGATATACAAAAATGCCAACTAATATAAAACTCAAAACTTGTCATCTAACATGAAATTCAAACTTTCCATCTAACATGAAATACGAACTTGCCATCTAATATAAAACACTAATCTTTTCATCTAAGATAAAACTCAAAACTTGTCATCTAACATGAAATTCAAACTTCCCATCTAACATGAAATACAAACTTGCCATCTAATATAAAACACTAATCTTTTCATCTAATATAGAACTCAAAACTTGTCATCTAACATGAAATTCAAACTTCCCATCTAACATGAAATACAAACTTGCCATCTAATATAAAACACCAATCTTTTCATCTAAGATAAAACTCAAAACTTGTCATCTAACATGAAATTCAAACTTCCCATCTAACATGAAATACAAACTTGCCATCTAATATAAAACTTAAAACTTGTCATCTAATATAAAACTCAGAACTTGTCATCTAACATGAAATTCAAACTTCCCATCTAACATGAAATACAAACTTGCCATCTAATATAAAACACTAATCTTTTCATCTAAGATAAAACTCAAAACTTGTCATCTAACATGAAATTCAAACTTCCCATCTAACATGAAATGCAAACTTGCCATCTAATATAAAACACTAATCTTTTCATCTAAGATAAAACTCAAAACTTGTCATCTAACATGAAATTCAAACTTTACAACTAACATGAAATGCAAACTTGCCATCTAATATAAAACACTAATCTTTTCATCTAAGATAAAACTCAAAACTTGTCATCTAACATGAAATTCAAACTTCCCATCTAACATGAAATACAAACTTGCCATCTAATATAAAACACTAATCTTTTCATCTAATATAAAACTCAAAACTTGTCATCTAACATGAAATTCAAACTTCCCATCTAACATGAAATACAAACTTGCCATCTATTATAAAACAATAGTCTTTTCATCTTATATAAAACTCAAAACTTGTCATCTAACATGAAATTCAAACTTCCCATCTAACATGAGATACAAACTTGTCATCTAATATAAAACACTAATCTTTTCATTTGATATAAAACTCAAAACTTGTCATCTAACATGAAATTCAAACTTGTCATCTAACATGAAGTACAAGCTTGCCATCTAATATAAAACACTAATTTTTTCAAATGATATAAAACTCAAAACTTGCCATCTAACATGAAATTCAAACCTCCTATCTAACATGAAATACAAACTTGCCATCTAATATAAAACACTAATCTTTTCATCTGATATAAAACTCAAAACTTCATCTAACATGAAATTTAAACTTCCCATCTAACATGAAATACAAACTTGCCATCTAATATAAAACACTAATCTTTTCATCTAAGATAAAACTCAAAACTTCATCTAACATGAAATTTAAACTTCCCATCTAACATGAAATACAAACTTGCCATCTAATATAAAACACTAATCTTTTCATCTAATATAAAACTGAAAACTTGTCATCTAACATGAAATTCAAACTTACCATCTAACATGAAATTCAAACTTACCACCTAACATGAAATACAAATTTGCCACCTAATATAAAATACAAATCTTGTCATCTAATATAAAACACGAAACTTATCATCTAACATGAAATTCAAACTTGCCATCTAATACAAAACAAACAACTTGTCATCTAATATAAAGCCCAAAACTTGTCATCTAACATGAAATACGAGCTTGTGAAGGTAAAGTGATTTAATAAACACGACCTACGGGCAACAATCTATAAGGTCATCTGTATAAATATTAAAAATAATATAAAAGAAAATTTTGGCATCTAACAAAATACAAATCTTGTCATCTTACATAAAATGCAAATCTTGCCATCTAACATAAAATATAAAAACTTGCCATGTAACATAAAATATAAAACTTGCCATCTAACATAAAATATAAAGCTTGCCATCTAACGTGAAATACGAGCTTGTGAAGGTAAAGTGATTTAATAAACACGACCTACGGGCAACAATCTATAAGGTCATCTGTATAAATATTAAAAATAATATAAAAGAAAATTTTGCCATCTAACGTAAAATATAAACCTTGCCATCTAACATGAAATATAAATCTTGCCCTCTAACAGAAAATATAAACCTTGCCATCTAACATGAAATATAAACCTTGCCATCTACAGAAAATATAAACCTTGCCATCTAACATGAAATATAAACCTTACCATCTAACAGAAAATATAAACCTTGCCATCTAACATAAAATATAAACTTTGCCATCTAACATGAAATATAACCCTTGCCATCTAACAGAAAATATAAACCTTGCCATCTAACATGAAATATAAACCTTGCCATCTAACATAAAATCTAAATCTTGCCATCTAACATGAAATATAAACCTTGCCATCTAACAGAAAATATAAACCTTGCCATATTACATAAAATACAAATCTTGCTATCTAACATGAGATATAAACCCTGCCATCTAATAGAAAATATAAACCTTGCCATCTAACATGAAATACGAGCTTGTGAAGGTAAAGTGATTTAATAAACACGACCTACGGGCAACAATCTATAAGGTCATCTGTATAAATATTAAAAATAATATAAAAGAAAATTTTGCCATCTAACGTAAAATATAAACCTTGCCATCTAACATGAAATATAAACTTTGCCATCTAACATGAAATATAAATCTTGCCCTCTAACAGAAAATATAAACCTTGCCATCTAACATGAAATATAAACCTTGCCATCTACAGAAAATATAAACCTTGCCATCTAACATGAAATATAAACCTTACCATCTAACAGAAAATATAAACCTTGCCATCTAACATAAAATATAAACTTTGCCATCTAACATGAAATATAACCCTTGCCATCTAACAGAAAATATAAACCTTGCCATCTAACATGAAATATAAACCTTGCCATCTAACAGAAAATATAAACCTTGCCATATTACATAAAATACAAATCTTGCTATCTAACATGAGATATAAACCCTGCCATCTAATAGAAAATATAAACCTTGCCATCTAACATGAAATAGAAACCTTGCCATCTAACATGAAATATAAACCCTGCCATCTAACAGAAAATATAAACCTTGCAATCTAATAGAAAATATAAATCTTGCCATCTAACAGAAAATATAAACCTTGCCATCTAACATGAAATATAAACCTTGCCATCTAACATAAAATCTAAATCTTGCCATCTAACATGAAATATAAACCTTGCCATCTAACAGAAAATATAAACCTTGCAATCTAATAGAAAATATAAATCTTGCCATCTAACAGAAAATATAAACCTTGCCATCTAACATGAAATATAAACCTTGCCATCTAACATAAAATCTAAATCTTGCCATCTAACATGAAATATAAACCTTGCCATCTAACAGAAAATATAAACCTTGCCATATTACATAAAATACAAATCTTGCTATCTAACATGAGATATAAACCCTGCCATCTAATAGAAAATATAAACCTTGCCATCTAACATGAAATAGAAACCTTGCCATCTAACATGAAATATAAACCCTGCCATCTAACAGAAAATATAAACCTTGCCATCTAACATGAAATATAAACCTTGCCATCTAACATGAAATATAAACCTTGCCATCTAACAGAAAATATAAACCTTGCCATCTAATAGAAAATATAAACCTTGCCATCTAACATGAAATATAAACCTTGCCATCTAACAGAAAATATAAACCTTGCAATCTAATAGAAAATATAAATCTTGCCATCTAACATAAAATCTAAACCTTGCCATCTAACATGAAATATAAACCTTGCCATCTAACATAAAATCTAAATCTTGCCATCTAACATGAAATATAAACCTTGCCATCTAACAGAAAATATAAACCTTGCCATATTACATAAAATACAAATCTTGCTATCTAACATGAGATATAAACCTTGCCATCTAATAGAAAATATAAACCTTGCCATCTAACATGAAATAGAAACCTTGCCATCTAACATGAAATATAAACCCTGCCATCTAACAGAAAATATAAACCTTGCCATCTAACATGAAATATAAACCTTGCCATCTAACATGAAATATAAACCCTGCCATCTAACAGAAAATATAAACCTTGCCATCTAACATAAAATATAAACTTTGCCATCTAACATGAAATATAACCCTTGCCATCTAACAGAAAATATAAACCTTGCCATCTAACATAAAAATATAAACCTTGCCAATATAAAGCTTGCCATCTAACAGGAAATGTAAACCTTGTCATCTAACATAATATATAAAACTTGCCATCTAACATAAAATATAAATCTTGCTATCTAACATGAGATATAAACCTTGCCATCTAATAGAAAATATAAACCTTGCCATCTAACATGAAATATAATCCTTGCCATCTAACAGAAAATATAAACCTTGACATCTAACATGAAATATAAACCTTACCATCTAACAGAAAATATAAACCTTGCCATCTAACATAAAATATAAACTTTGCCATCTAACATGAAATATAACCCTTGCCATCTAACAGAAAATATAAACCTTGCCATCTAACATAAAAATATAAACCTTGCCAATATAAAGCTTGCCATCTAACAGGAAATGTAAACCTTGTCATCTAACATAATATATAAAACTTACCATCTAACATAAAATATAAATCTTGCTATCTAACATGAGATATAAACCTTGCCATCTAATAGAAAATATAAACCTTGCCATCTAACATGAAATAGAAACATTGCCATCTAACATAAAATATAAACCTTGCTATCTGACATAAAATATAAACCTTGCTATTTAACATGAAATATAATCCTTACCATCTAACAGAAAATATAAACCTTGCCATCTAACATGAAATATAAACCTTGCCATCTAACATGAAATATAAACCCTGCCATCTAACATGAAATATAAACCTTGCTATCTAACAGAAAATATAAACCTTGCCATCTAATAGAAAATATAAACCTTGCCATCTAACATGAAATATAAACCTTGCCATCTAACAGAAAATATAAACCTTGCAATCTAATAGAAAATATAAATCTTGCCATCTAACATAAAATCTAAATCTTGCCATCTAACATGAAATATAAACCTTGCCATCTAACAGAAAATATAAACCTTGCCATATTACATAAAATATAAATCTTGCCACCTAACAAAAAAACAAATGTTGTCATTTAACAGAATATTGAGTCAGGGGAGTTATCTCCATTGATTGACATATACAGAATATCATATAAAGTAAAACTAGAGACAGATTTCGAGATAACTCACAATTACGCATAACCAATAATCGAAGAAAAAGATGAAATAAGATATATACCAGATATATACATTTTTTTGTCATAATGCATTATATATATATATATATATATATATATATATATATAATATATATATATATATATATATATATATACACACACACACATTTACTTACCAGTTATATCTAGCAAAATGTCTTTAAATATACTGTACATATGTAGTATATACTATGTCAGATATGTAAAAACCATCTATTCAAAATCAAGGCACTGTAGGGTAGCTAACTAAAATCAATAATTTTACTTAAATATTCTGTGAGAAAAAAAAATTATCAAAAAGTAATATTTGACAGCTTTAAAA
>NC_090738.1:33448302-33458302 GCF_036898095.1 Palaemon carinicauda
CTTATTTTCCCTTTACTGGCGAAAGAAATTGCAGCCGTGGTCCCTTTTTTCCATTAGGGCGAGTTAGCAGTTAAAACAATTTACAAGGAGCCAATAAAAAAGTACAAGGGGAAAATTGCCTGGTTTAGTGTCCTTACATATTTCCTCTATTAACGTTTAGCAGATTTAAACGCCCTTTTCAAATGGATTATTTTACATCCTTTGAAATATGTGAGAGAATGGCTTTCGACGCTGATCAACGCCCGCGACAACCTTTCACATATATAAATTACATTTCATCTCCGTAACAATATATGATAATTATAAAACATTTGGAAAATAATTTTTTTTTCAGGAAGGAGAAGACCTCTCTCTCTCTCTCTCTCTCTCTCTCTCTCTCTCTCTCTCTCTCTCTTCTTTTTTTATTGAGTGAATGTGAGGGGTAGATGAAGATGGTTTGGGCATGCTCTTCGCACTCCCCAAGAGAGATTAGTTCACCTAACTTTCAACTAGGCTCCATAAGGCACTAGAAGAGTTGGAAGACCCAGGCCTACATGGCTGAGAACTATGAAGCGCAAAGTGGGAGATGATGAATGGAGTAGTATTGAATTAAAAGCTCAAGATAGAGACGACTGACGTAATCTGACCGAAGCCCTTTGCGTCAATAGGCGTAAGAGGAGATGATGATGATGAATACGAGGATATGTATCTTCAGGTAAAATTTATATTATCTATTAACGCCTGATATCGTTATTCATGAAGTTTGCTGCTTCAAATATCATCAACAATATTGATGATGATGAAGACAGTGGTGATAAAAATATACACAGTGATCTCATTGATAGCGGTGGTGATAATGATAGTGTAACATCCAAACCAAGGATAACATTGTTGAGGATAATGATGATGATGATGATGACGATGAAAATATACTGTACACAAAGATCTTCTTGGTAGTGGTGGTGATAATGATGATGATGAAAATATACAGTACACAAAGATCTTATTGGTAGCGGTGGTGATAACGATGATGCTAATGTAACATCCTTACCAAGGATAACATTGTAGATGATGATGATGGTAAGTAAGAGTAGGAATATGGGGACGATATGACGCTGATGAAAATGATGAAAACGACAATAACGATATCAATAACGTGATTATTGTGGTTATTTATCACCAAATGAACAACAAGAAATGATGCCCATACATCAAGTAACAAAAAAGTAATGACTATTTGGAGAACTTTTTAGAGAATATGAAGCAAAAAGTCTTTCTTCAGAAATATAAATGTATCATAATTTGACTTTTGAAGTTAAAATATATATTCAATCTTTTCACATTCCTTCCGGCTATTGAAAACCTCATTATACGTAGGTTCTTAATATTACATTATGGAAAACTCAAAAACCTAAAGTTCAGTTAGACAATAATTATCTGACCTAACGCTTAGTAAAATCACGATTCAATCACTGCAGCTTTACCTCCGCCACCGAATTTGGAAGGAGGTTATGTTTTCTCCCTTGTTTGAGTGTAAGAAAATCCACCCCAATTAATACATGTTAAGATCAAAGGTCAAGGTCGAGCAAAAGGTCTAGAAATAAGCTGCCGCAGCGGAGCTCTGCGCTCTACTGAGCTCCTCTCTAGTCTACTGATGCAATTTCTCTCACCATTTACTTAAATATTCTTTCCATCACCAGCTATCTATCTCTACTAGATGTTTCTTATTTTTTTAGTATATTTCTCAATCTTATAATTCTACTTACACCACCGGCATCCTTTCCCTAAGAGGATTTGGCTTAATCCTAGTCCTTTTCCAAAACCATTGCAATTCACCTATTGCCTTCTTACCGTTACCAATTTTCTCTTATTCTACTAAGAGATTTTACATCTGCTCTCAATACTCTTCCGAAATCTTCTTATAGGAATTAAATCTAAAAAAAACTTTCTTTCACCAGTATCTGTAACTTCCGTCAGCACTCGCCGATCGGTGCTGTCTCCTGCAGGATAATTTAAGAGTCTAATCCAAGAAATACTTTATTAACTAAGGTAGTCAGTCCGCTAGCTCTCAAGTTTAAAAATAGAAATAAAAATCAGACTAAATACCACAACATATAAGAGCATCTTTTGTTATCATTAACCTTCAAACACACACACATATACTGTATGTATGTATGTATGTATGTATGTATATATATATTATATATATATATATATATATATATATATATATATGTGTGTGTGTGTGTGCGTGTGTGTGTGTGTATGTGTATAACATCGTTTACCTTGGATATTTACGTTTACTTTGTTCTCGTGATATCATATTTGGTATATCCTGTATCAAAAGATTATTATCTTACCAGATCTTTCTCCAACTACACAATATAATAACGTCATCAACATTGGTTGTTACTACATCCTTTTTTTAATAGTTTTTACAAATGCAATGGGAATATTGATGATATATTATAATAGGCTTCCGGGAAAAAATCCTCCTAATGATTTCTTTTGGAGGGGACACAGATCACTGAACTCTTCTCAATAATTAAATCAGTGTCTAGATTCAAGTACATAAAGAAATACGTAAAACTAAAGCTACAGAAGGAATAGAATCAACGGACCTGAAATGTCTATTCTAATGTTGTTACTGTTCTTTAGATATTTTATGTTAAATGTTCATTACTTCTCTTGTAGTTTAACTATTTCTTTATTTCCTTTCCTCACTGGGCTATTTTTCCTTGTTGGATCCCTTGAGTTTATAGCATTCTGTTTTTCAAACTAGGGTTGTAGCTTAATTAGTAAATTTCCTTTCCTCACTGGGCTATTTTACCCTGTTGGATCCAGTGGGTTTATGGCATCCTGTTTTTCCAACTAGGATTGTAGCTTAGTAAATTTCCCTTCCTTGCTGGGCTATTTTTCCCCATTGGATCCCTTGGGTTTATAGCATCCTGTTTTTCCAACTAGAGTTTTAGCTTAGTTAGTTAATTTCCTTTCCTCATTGGGCTATTTATCACTGTTGGGTCACCTTGGGCTTCTAGCATCCTGTTTTTCCAACAAGGGTTGTAGCTTAGTAAATTCCCTCTCCTCACTGGGCTATTTTTCCCCATTGGATCCCTTGAGCTTGTAGCATCCTGTTTTTCCAACAAGGGATATAGCTTAGTAAATTCTCTCTCCTCACTGGGCTATTTCTCCCTGTTGGATCCCTTGGGCTTGTAGCATCCTGTTTTTCCAACTAGGGTTGTATCTTAGTAAGTTTCCTCTCCTCACTGGGCTATTTATCCCCATTGGATCCCTTGGGCTTGTAGCATCCTGTTTTTCCAACTAGGGTTGTAGCTTAGTAAGTTTCCTCTCCTCACTGGGCTATTTTTCCTTGTTGGATCCCTTGGACTTGTAGTATCCTGTTTTTCCAACAAGAGCTGTAGCTTAGTAAATTTCCTCTCCTCACTGGGCTATTTTTCTCTGTTGGATCCCTTGAGTTTATAGCATCCTGTTTTTCCAACTAGAGTTGTAGCTTAGTTAGTATATTTCCTTTCCTCACAGTGCTATTTTTCCCTGATGGATCCCTTGAGTTTATAGAACCCTGTTTTTCCAACTAGGATTGTAGCTTAGTTGGTATATTTCCTTTTCTCACAATGCTATTTTACCCTGTTGGATCCATTGAGTTTATAGCATCCTGTTTTCCCAAATAGGGCTGTAGCTTAGTTAGTAAATTTCCTTTCCTCATTGGACTATTTTTCCCTATTGGATCCCTTGGGCTTGAAGCATCCTCTTCTTCCAACTAAGGTTGTAGCTTAATAAATTTCCTTTACTCACTGGGCTATTTTTCCCTGTTGGATAGCATCCTATTTTTCCAACTAGGGTTGTAGCTTCGTAAATTTCCTCTCCTCACTCAGCTATTTTTCCTTGTTGGATCCCTCGGGTTTATAACATTCCAACTAATAATAATGATAATAATAACTGGATGTAAGTTAAATATTCCGAATGTTTCATATGGTAAAACGTATAATCTCGATTGACTGAGAAGACCATTCTTCTTCTTTCCCACCGGTACCCCTATTTTAAGGGGTCGATTACCTGATGCAGCCTCTCCATTAGTAGCAATTTGTACAGACTTCGTCATGCGATAAAAGATTTCTCCTTTGGAAACCATGATAAAAAGTAAACGGTGGAAAAAGGTGAAAAAACATGTAAAAACTGACATTCAACCAACGGAAGTGGATAGAAACGCGACTGTCAATAACAAGGTTGTTATAAAGAGACGGAAAGCGGAGAAGTGAATCATAAAACTCAAAATTCGGCGCAAAAATTGAATAAATTACCGTAACGATGGTTCCTAATGGCTGACATGCCAATAAAAAACAAAAAGTTTCTCCGTCCATAAACCGTTCGACAGTTTTCACATGGGATTCTGACGAGTGCATTTCAAAAGACACACCCTAAAATAAATAAAAAAAATCTTGAATAAAAAATAAACAGAAAAAAGTAAATAATCCCACTCACGAGAGTCTTTCTATGAACCAGTTTTTACGTGGAAAGGTGGAAGTGAAAAACTTGTTCCTGTCATTAAAAACGCGAGAGAAAAAACTGCGCAGAACTGAGATTAAGAGAAATAATACAGCCAAAAGACTCAGGAACATCACCGCATTAACATACGCATTGTACACGCACGGATGCCTGCCTTTGCGGGCGACGCGCGCGCCAGTGCGTAGGGTGTGACTCGGAACATGTAAAATAATAACAATAATAACCATGAAGTGAGAGAGAGAGAGAGAGAGAGAGAGAGAGAGAGAGAGAGAGAGAGAGAGAGAGAGAGAGAGAGAGAGAGCTAATCCATCTCACACTTGTTTTCGCATTGTCAGTCAAGGCGTCAATTTGATCATATACTCCAGAGAGAAATCGTGAGTAAGGAAATTGCTTTTAAATCAAAATCGACCATCTTCAACAGTAGCACCAACATTATACATATTAAGGTATGTATTCCTGATTATGTCATGCACGATAAGAAGACATACACACACATAAACACACACACACACACACACACACATATATATATATATATATATATATATATATACGTGTGTGTGTATAGATGTTTACATATATATACTCGACAGCGTCAGTCACTTACCAGGTAATCACCTAACCTAACACTGACCGAACAACAGCTGAATGGAATATAAAGAGTGTTATTTCTGAGTGGGAATACCTTAACGTGATGAAAGGGTTTGTGCATCGACATGACCAGCAAAGCTACACTTATCAGAGCCACCCATACTAGGTAGGTTTGGTGTGAGCAATCAGGCTATAGTTTTCCACCATCATCAATCCACAGTGGCCAGCCAGCGTGGTGATGAAAAAGCCAAACTCCAAACATAACTGAGAAAATGCCTGAGGCCTTTGTCCTGCAGTGGACTGGATACGGTTGCATTTGTTGTTGGTGTGTGTGTGTGTGTGTGTGTGTGTGTATATATATATATATATATATATATATATATATCTAGATAGATATAGATAGATAGATAGATAGACTGTGTCTTTTTTGGAAGTCACTAGGGACACTACTCTTGCAATTACATTTTAGCTTCGCACCACTGGCTGTTTCTCATCCACTCATAACTTCTATTTCATTTTAAATCGGCATAGTGTGGAAAATTGCAAATGAAACGAAAGTAGAGGGTGAAGACATTCAAACATAGGAAATAAAACGGGGTACTTGATATGAAATCATAAAAGGTTAACTTTAAAACGGTTTTAATACTGTTAAGTTGAATATATAAAAAATGTTAAAAGATTTTTTGTATGTAAGAATGTATGTTTGTATTTCGTATCTTTATGCAAAAGATTACACGTATATTCAAGAAAAGACAAAGAAAAATTCACTGATAAGTTTTCTACGCAGATGAAATATAGATATGAAATAGTTGTTAACAGTCCATGAGCCAGGCAAGATTTGACTACCATATTGGGGGACTAATAACCACTATGTTTTTCAGTAAGCTTGGTATATGGGTTGTATGAAAATATGTGATGGACATTGCAGAAGCCCAGCTTAATAGCATTTTGGCGGCCATCTTTAAAGATGGCTGCCCTAACCAATAAATTATTATGTATCTCCAAAGAATGCTTTTTGTTCACTTTTAATTCAGTAGAAACAATGCCTAATTGTTATAAATTTGTTGTATATAACATAATGCATCAAATGGAATACTTTTGGGGTGGTTATCTGTTATTTATTTGTTTATATCCAGTAAAATTGTGAAAAATTTCATTTTTCTCTAATTTTTTTCATTATTTTGTGTGACTAGTCGCATTTTCATTATTTTTTTTTTTCATGTTTTGCTCATATTCAACCTCTGAATATTGTTATTTGTTGAAATATCAAATGGTCACCATGTATTTCTCTGTTCACAGCTTTGTCAAATTAAAAACTAGTGTCATATACATTTATACGTACTGTATATTGATATGTATATATACCATTACCTATATATTTAAGTCATTCATTTTGTTCATATTTGCTCACTTATTCAATGCTTTGTCTTTTTTTGTGTTTTGAGAGAATTTATTAAAGAATTAATAAATATTTATAATTATTGACTCATTTAATATGATGGCGATATAATATTTGAACGGCCCTTAAATATTTGTTTCAGGCTTGACTTATTTGGCTACCAAAATGGCTGATGAAGAAGTTACAACAAAGCGACCAAGAATGGACCCTAAGAGTTGTGTTATATGTGGGAAAGTGTCCACACTGAATGAACCAAGAAGTCCTCAAGTTGAAGCCTCCTGGATTACCCTACGTGAAGCTGCAGAAATAAGAAACTTTGAACCAATACTTAGCTTGGCACAAGAATTCCCAAAAGCTTTATCAAGTGTATTATATCACAGAAAATGCAGATCTAATTCCACTCATAAAAAGGCCCTGGATAAGCTAAGAAACCAAGAAAGTTTGGAACTCAAAGAAGATGATGCCTTCATGCCTAGGCAATCATCCCAACAAGGCCCTGCCCCTCAATTTACAGTGTATGATAAGGTGTGCATATTCTGTTTGAAAACATCAAAATATGTGAAACATACAAATACCAGGGAGCCATTAAAACCAGCAGTTGAGCTAAGAGCTGATAAAAGGATTAGGGACATTGCCACTCAACGTATGGAAGAAAGAATCCTTGCTATCACATCAAGAGACATTGTTGCAGCAGAGGCACACTACCATAAATCCTGTTACAAAGGCTACACTCGTACTAAACCTGAAAAGAGTGATGACAACCAGCAGGAAGAGGATCCTTACCAGAAAGTGGAGAAAGCAGCTATGAAAATGTTGAGTGAATTTATTCGTAATGATCTTTTCAATAAACCACGAATTCTTCCCTTAACTGAGCTCGCATCAAAGGTTATAACCTTCATGAATCAGAAAGAAATATATGAAGTTACGGATGCCACAAAGAACCATCTACGCCATAAACCTGAGGCTGAGGTTGGAGAGGCATTACATTTCTTCACCATATTTCGCCTGGTCTATCTGAGACCTGACAATTTGTCGTACGAATCAGTCATTAATGAAAATGTACTGTTAAAGAACAAACTTCAGGCATATACCCAAAATGATGACTTTGATTGTTTAATAGTTAAGATTGCCCAGTTTTTACGCCATGAAATAAAATGTGAAATCCCAGAACAAACATGGCCTCCAAACCCTCAAGAACTTAGTGAAGGATGTTTGCCCATACCAGACAGTCTCATGAAGTTTCTCTGCATCTTACTTTGTGGAAAATAACAGACACCCACCTTGCGTGTTAATAGGTTGTCATGGTCTATTGCTCAAAACATTATCTCTGGTGTGACTGTATGTAAGGTGCTTACACCCAAGCATATCCTGCTTCCTTTGGTTGTAAAAACACTTACAGGAAATGTTGAGCTGATTAAAATATTGAATCGATTGGGACATTCATGTTCATATTCAGTTTTAGAAGAGATTGACACTGCACTCTGTCTTGAAAATCTAGAGAACACAGATAACAATAGGCTCCCATTACCTTCAGATATCCATCCTGGTGTTCCTACAGTGCTAGCATTTGATAACATTGACAGACAAGAGGAGGTACTCAGTGGAGCAGGAACTTCACATCGTGTGAATGAAATAATTGTACAGGACAAATCGATGACATGTGCCCCACCTAAACCACAATTATCCATCAGAAAAAAGGACAAAAAGAGAACAATCAGATCCTCTGACATACCACTTCCAGTGTATACTGCAGGCAAAAGGAATGGTCCAGCACCAGTAACACCAGGTGACCTTTCTAAAGTATTAAAAGATGCTGCTTGGAGGGCACAGCAGAGAAATATTCTATTTATAATAGAGCAAGCACAGGACCCAACAAATCAAACAGTAAGTTCGTGGACAGGCTTCAAAATTTTAACCAGAGACAATATTCCAGTTGCATCAGACACAGTTGGGTATCTACCAACAATAAATGCTCCTGCAACAGAAATGAGAACTGTACAGGAAATCCTCCATCAATCCATCACTATTCAGTCATCACTCCACCTAGACAGCATTGCAGTTGTCCTGGATCAAGCTTTGTTTGCTAAGGCAACAGAAATTGCATGGAAGTATCCAGAAAAATATGGAAAGATTGTATTAATGATGGGGAATTTCCACACAATATGTAATTTTATGTCTACAATTGGAAAAATGTATGGTGATGCAGGACTACGGGATTTAGCTGTGGAATCTGGAGTTATTGCTAATGGATTTATTAACAAAGTGCTAGAAGGAAAACAATACAACAGAGCATTACGTTTTTATAAGCTCATGTATGAAGCCTTAATGAGGCTTGCCTGGCATGCATTTCAGGAATGGCTAGAATATAAACACCCTGATGCTCTACCATGTTTATCTGAACCTAAAGGTGTACTAAATGAACTGCATCAGAACATTTGTGCTTCAATTTTTCATGATGTATTGGAAAACAACTCTTGCAAAAGTCTTGCAGCTGTTCCATGAATATATGTGTGACATGAAAAACTAGGGTCCGTTGGCATCATACTGGATGACATACATAGAAATGGTTGAGACTCTTTTTGGGCTCTTGCGATCTGACAGGGAAGGTGACTGGCTGCTTCATATAGCATGCATTCTTGAGGTAATTCCATGGTGTTTTGCAATGGACAAAACCAACTATGCCAGATATATCCCTGTGTACTATGCACAGATGACTCATTTGAAGGAGAATTTTCCACAGTTGTATGCTCATTTTCTTAATGGTAGATTTTCAGTACAACTCAGTTTGCACGCATTGCAGTAGACCAAACTACTGAAGAAACTGTCAACAAGGACACCCAAACTGCTGGTGGTACACGTGGATTTAGTCTTAAACCTGGTACTGTGGCTCGCTATTATTTAACAGCAGAACACCGAGCTGCTGCTGTGAGGCAGTTACGGGAAAGAATATTCATCCATTGTTCAAGTCTAAGTCATCCAGACCTTGAAGTAACTCGCATTATGAGAGATGAAGCTGACGTATCATCACTAGTAGATCTGCTTGAAAATAACTGGATCAATTTTTTCCAGCAAGACCCTTTAGATGTAGTCAGCCTTTCCACTGGATCAGCTGCGCCCTCAAAAGTCTCCCAGGATTTATTGTCAGCAAAACAAAAGGGAGAGGAAGCGTACCTAAAGTTTCAAGTACAGCGTCTACAGCAGGGGGAGGGATTCTATGATACCATAAACAGACTGGACCTGAAAACCTTCCATAACATGAAGAAAGGAAGAACTATCAAAGGAACAAAGACTCAAGTAATGCTCAAGGGAGATCGCCGGGTTTTTGGTAACATGCTTCTGATAGCACAGAACCGTAAGTTGGACATGTTAGATGTTTTCAGTCACCCTCTTGGTCCTCTACCTTGGGCACTAGCTAATGCTGATGGCACTAAGAAGAAAACCAATAAGGCTGTTTTGGGGAAGCATTTGGAAGGAAAAGTACATCCAGCAGAAGAAATAAGTGAGCCT
>NC_090738.1:33468302-33475802 GCF_036898095.1 Palaemon carinicauda
TTGTGTGTGCGTACGCCTCTAGGGTAGGATCGCGTTCATAGTTTAAGACGATTCAAACTCCCTCACCGAAGCATACATACATACATATATATATATATATATATACTTATATATATATATATGAATTTATACACACACATATATATATAATATAAATATATACATATATATAAACACACATATATATATATATTTATATATATATACATATATATATATATATATATATATATATACAAATTTATACACACACACACACACATATAATATATATATATATATATATATATATATATATATATATATATATATAAATATATATATATATATATATATATATATATAAAGATATATAATAACCCTTCTTATATATATAACTGGACAATCTTAACCATCATGTATCATAATAAAAGAAATGACATCCTCCCCCTTTTAAGGACCTTTAGCATTGCTAATAACGCAATGCAAAATTTTTTTTGCTCATGCGCACTCGCTCCCAGCTCCAGCCAAAATGCTTATCCCCCCTCCCCCTCAACCACTGCAACCCCGACCCTCATAATTCATCGACAATGAGGATAACAATAATAAGAACAATAAAAGAAACTGGTCTTGGAGCGTTCTTCCTACTCCCCCCCCCCCCTCCCCTCCCCACCTCCTAAAATGCCTTCAAATCATCTCTTCTTGACCGGAAACCCATAGCAAAAAGAACAAGAAACCGATGCTTAGCTTTGTGGATTTGCATAAGGGCGCCATCTATCTCCGGCCGACAATTAGACTCTAGAATTATGGGGCATACGTTTTCAAGTGGCTCATTTAGACCCCCAAAAGTCCGCTCTTAAGTGGTTATCGTGCTCCAGTCAAACAACCTACCCATTGCATACCCTTGCCCAAATACTATCATTAGTAACAATATTATACAATCATAGTGACACTTAAATTAAAGGTTTGATTTATAAAGGCCCAGTTTTGACAGTAAGTCCGAGGAAGGCCAAGATTTCTTTCTTTTTCCTTCTTTTCTTTTTGTGACTACTCTCTCTCTCTCTCTCTTTTTTTATTCCTTCCAAAATACCTGCAGCAATAAAATGCTTATTGTAAAGTCATAATCACAACGAGATATTTCAGGGGGTTATCATAAATTTTACACAGTGTCCACATCCATCTTGAAATTACTCCTAATTACGCAATTTTTCTAATGGGTTGGGCCGTTTGCATCTCTGCACCTCTCTCTTTTTTTGTGACCTTTGAATAAATAGGGAAATTGCTTGGAAACTGCAGGCTCGGAGTGATTTCGCTGCTCTCATTACGCTGTAATCGAAATATTATGGTCGAGATAAAGTGATCCGATTGAAATTGAAAAGGACAACTCAATCGCTCAAGAGTAAGCTAAATATGAATATAAATGTGAATATAAAGCCTTATTAGGAGTAATGACAGAAGCAAAAATAATAAGAGAACTTTAGTAAAAAAGATATATATATATATATATATATATAATATATATATATATATATATATATATATATATATATACATATATACATATATATATCCTAATTAAAAAACGAATTAAATACTTGTTTTCAAAATGCGAATGAAATAAATCTTACAAAGCAAAACACACAAGAGACGTAACAAATCACAAAAAAATAAAATACTTGTTTTCAAAGCGCTAGGAAAATAAATCTTACACAACAAAACAGACAGTGCACATTACAAATCAATTAAAAATATAAGCAAAATTATAACTCGGTATGAAAAAATAAATTTTACGGAATATTTAAAACATCAGAATTCATTTTCATGACCCCTAAGACCAAAAAATAAAGTCAATTAAAGGTAACTATCTCAACCCCCTCCCCCTCCCTCCCCCCCCCCCCTCCCCCTTTCCACACCACTCTAAGAACACCTTCAAGATGATGCTCTCCTCTCCAGAGATGTTCCATACCTTTATGGTGCCATTATCATGAAAAATGACCCTCACACCATTCTAACTTGTCATTAGTAATTTACTGGTGTGCGCGTGCGTTTAAACTTGGGCATACACATGTATGGCCCTTGGCATACATATGTATGTCCCTTCATGAACATGTATTTATGTACGTGATTTATTACACGAGACTTGGTGCCAAACTCGTTTATATATTAATACTTGCATTTACGCGCTTGATATTCGCAAGATAACTTTAAATAGTAGCCTGGACCTGCAAGTTCTTTTCTTGAATAAAATTTAAGTTTTTTTTTTCTTTTCTTTTTTTTCTTTTTTAAAGAACAACGTTGCCACTGTCGCTTATATATAAGACCTTATAAATGAACAATTCCATTATATGCCTTTCTTCCAACAGAGGCAAACGACCTGGAAACAAATTCATTGTCGTTTTCAACTGCAACTTGGGACGGTTGCAATAATACGCATATCTCTTCTTCATCGCTTTTATTACTATGCCAGGACTTTTGATGCAATTTTGTTTTCCGTCCTAGCTTCTGCAACTCCAAGATGACTCGTTGCAATGAACTTTTTTTTAATACTGATCGACACTATACAGTTTGAAGGACATCAATCACGCATGTCATAATTTTTCATCTCCTAACAGTTTTTACTATATGCAGGTTTAACCCTTCACCAACGGCCTAGTTTAAAGGTTTAAAGGCCGCTCAAGAATGGCAGAGGCAAGGGACATAACATTGCCCTATCAAGCAGGACAATGCCCTAGAGACAGACCATATATATATATATATATATATATATATATATATATATATAAATATATATATATAGATATGTGTGTGTGTATACATATACATACATACATACATATATATATATATATATATATATGATCAGCGCACAAGCTCCCTCTCCAACTAAGCTAGGACCAAGGAGGGCCAGGCTATGGCTGCTGATGACTCAGTGCTGGCATATATTCTCTTAAAGGTACCCCTACAACAAAAATGTAATATCTCTTAATAAATTAACGTTTAAGTTTTCGGCCATTTTCATACATTATGCATTCAGATATTCTTCCCTTTCCTTTATTCGAAATTCGTTGGGCCGTTTAATACCAGAGTTTCTCTTTTCAAGAAAATTATCTTCATTCCCTCAATGCCAGATATGGACCTCAAATAAACTTATAGTAGAGCTAAGTCACTTAAAAAATATCATTTATAAATTATATCAACCTCAAATAATGCAAATGACAGACCAGTTGATGAATAATGGTAGAGGTGGTAATGTTTAAGAAAAGGAGTTTGTGTATGTGATTATGTTCATCAAAAATAGATACTTGGGTAAGTACTAAGTCAGAAAAACCGTAAGATACCATTTACTTAATTGCTCTGATACCAGTCAGACTTCATCATGACTAATTGCCGTTAGCAGCAACTCGCTAAGTACAGTCATTTTTTTCTTTAACACGGCTTGAGACCAGGAAAGTCGTTTTTATAGTTATTGAAAAGAAAAATTTTGCAATAAAGATTCAAGGATGACTTAACAACAATGGAAAGGAATTGATATTAGAGATGGTATTGATTAACATTACTAGTGTACCCGATCCGTCAAAAATAACGTCTAAATATTTAGATAGGTATACTCGCACACAGATTCAACCCTTCCAACCCCCTCCCTCTTTCCTAACTACAACCCGCTGGTTCGACAATTTAAGGGGAGTGTGGTTTCCAAGTGTTCGGGGTACCCCCTCACTAAAGAAGGACTACTCCCTCTCCCCCTAAGCGTAACAGGAGATATATATATATATATATATATATATATATATATATATATATATATCGAGACACTTGCTCTTTACTATATAGGGGAGATTATTATTGTCATTAATTTTTTCATGGTTATTATCACTATTCTAAAGGCCTTCTTATACCACCAGACAAAATCTTGATAATGAAGTTTCTAAAGAAAAGACCAGCCATTTATGAAACATGAAAAATCAATACCAAGATGTATTTTGTAATTGCACGAAGTGGAACTGAAGATAAAAAAAACGTTCTGGATATTTTATCCTTGATTCTATCAAAAGATGTAACGTTTTCCCCACATTTATTTCATCTTTCATTCTATCAAGATCTCTTGCTGTTGCCATAGCACTTTACAAATATAATACATCCAATTTATCAAGTAGCCTTTTTACGTTCGAATGTTGTTGCATCCTAAACTACAACGAAATTTCCTTCCGTTGCGTTCGGATGATGATGAATGTGATCTAATTTTCTCATTTAATTCATTAAATGAATCTTCAGCCTCGAACTAAACAAGAAGTAAAAAATTAAATCCTATGATTGAAGTCGTTGACGATAGGGCGTTCTGAACAAAGTTATCATAGCGAAACTTAAAGCTAATTCGAGTCTTAATTCTTTTTATGCAATTTATCCTTAATGGTTTACTTATCGGGTCTCAAACTCGCAACACGAAGATAATATAATTAACAAAATAATGATATGGATGAAGTAATGTCTATGAAAAAAGGGATGGATTATAAAGATATATAGCTAACTTCAAAAAGAGTTATCAAAACACGCCTGAAAAAGAGAGAGAGAGAGAGAGAGAGAGAGAGAGAGAGAGAGAGAGAGAGAGAGAGAGAGAGAGAGATGAAATCATAATGAACGGATATGAAATGAGTATAAGAGTAAAATTAAAACATACTTTCTTCTGCCTATGTGAGTTCGATGACAAAGGTTGGAGAATATCTTTAAAATATTTGAAACTTGAGGAACAGTGCTGCAGATTGTTTTGAAAATGCAAGAAAAGCATAAAAAGATAATTCTTTAAAAAAATACACCATGTGTAAAAAACATGAGTTTGGGTTAATACAACCAAAATTTTATAAAAATTAAGACAAAAGTAACTTATCAATAAATAGAAAGGTTCATAAAAAGCATCAAAAACTGCCCCATCAATGAACAGCAGGTTTCATAAAAATATACAGATTTGAGCTTAAGTTTATGAATCATAAAAATTTATAAATGAAAAGCTTTCATTCCTATGTACTTCTTTTACACCGTTTCTCTTTTCTCCTCTCCTCTCTTCTCTTATGTCTATCATTTTACCATTCTTCATTCACAGTTTCTTTTCAAAATTAGTGACATTATAATGTGGTGAATAGCGTGAAGCTCTAAAGATGATATATTTACTTCTTGTTTATCCACTACAATTTCGTTCATGTTGCGCTCAACTGTGTTTCAAATATGAAATAATAATCTACTGGCTATACCATCTAATCTTCTGCCATTCGGAAGAAATTGCTTTAGAAATTCCAGTATCATTATTTTCCATTTGTACATATTTTCATACCTATGCATACACACACAAATATATAGATTATTTATAAGATAAATATGAGTGCAGTTTATCAAATACCAATTGAATTTTTTTTTTTAAATGTAATAGAAGTACATGAAAAAAAAGGGAATATGTCCATAGTAACAAGCCTTTAAATAAGAGGAAACGAAGGATTGAGTGAAACCCGTTAAATTCATCATCTTCAGCTTCGTCATGATATATAAAGAGGCAAATAAAAAAAAAAAGGAAATACTAACCACCTCAAACAAAATAGATAGTTGCAAGCAATACGGTATCAACAAATAGAGACTTGAAAAGAGCCGCAATGTCAATTTCCCCTTTACAGTTCCCGGCAAAGATTTACGAAGAAAATGGCCAATAAAAAAATGGACGCGGGAACCTGAAAGACCAATTGCATGAAGTTGCAGGTGCGATGGTTTCAAATGGGAGCCTGTTGAATTACGTCTAGAGCCATTTGAGCCATTTACAAGGACATAGAACCTAATGGAAATGTGACCCTTGAAGAGGCGATGGATACCCACACCGTCACTTAAAGCCGTCTTCGTATGCGGCCCCGTCTCTCTCTTCCTCCCAAGCATTTCTCCGGCTTTTCTATTTCGCGTTTCAATATGCATTCGCCATTACTCCAGACTGCCGGTAAAAGAGAGGCATCGTTTTCCATGAACTTAAGAGCCCCATAAAATAACCACAAACCGGGGATTATGAGTGATTCTCCAAGAGCTCCCTTGATTGCTGCTCATTCCACTGGCGTATCTACACCTCTGAAAAAAAAAAAGAAAAAAAAGAGCAACGCCACAAACCGCAAACACTTGTCGAGGAAAATGGGCTGAAGCGATTTCATTTAACAACTTTAAATGAATGACGAACTAGAATGACGTTTAATGACCCGTAAGTGATTGACTGACGTCTTCCAGTTTCTGTGCGTCTGGTTAGAAGTCTCGTCCTATTAGTGACTCCATTCCTTTGTCAGGATTAGTGTTGCAGAAGTCACTCGCTTTGAAACGGACTTCGGAGTATCATAGATACTCCTGGTTTAAAGGTTTAAAGGTTGCTCATGAATGGCAGAGGCAAGGGACAGTGACAATGCCCTAACAATCAGAACAATGCCCTTGAGACTAACTATATATTATATGATCAGCGTCCAAGCCTCCTCTCCGCCCAAGCTAGGCCCAGGGAGGGCCAGACAGTGGCTGCTGATGACTTAGCAGATAGACCTATAGGCTGCCCCAAACCCCAAACCCCCCAACCTTTGCTGACAAGGATGGTAAGGTTGCAGACACTAAGGGCACTAACGAGTCTGAGCGGGACTCGAACCCCCTTCTGGCAAACACCAGACAGAGACGTTACCAATCAGGCCACAACAACCCTAACTTTACTTTTTGTAAAAAAAGAGCCTACAAGATTTCGGGTCTACAATAGTCTATTTTTAAAGCAACATGCACACATTTTTTAGCTTCCAGATCTAAAGTCTTGTTTCATTTGTTTGTTTGTGTCCATCGATCAGAATCAGTCCTCTCACGTCATTCAACACCTGACTATACTAACACTGCTTCAAAGCTAGGACCTGTCTAGCATATACTCAGTTCAATTCAAAACCAACTACATTTAAAACCTATATGACTGAATGTCTAATAATAAACAGTGAAATTATGTCTCGCAACATTTAATATAAAGATCTCTGGTCTTCGTTAAAGTTTTCAGGTTTCAATTTACTGCCAAATATGCAACAGTGAATATTTCATTCAATTACATATAAAAGAATAGGAAAAGATGTCATGCTGTGTTAGACCAACACTACCCTTATTCTATTCACAAGTGTGTAGGTTTAAATCTAACAACGGGACAGATTCATTCTTCAGTTCTTTCCTCCTCAGATTCAATGGTTTCGAGTTATAAACGCAAGCAAAAAAAAAAAAATCTATTAGTTAGACGGCTACTATAGCTACAAAAATACATGCACATCTGGTGAAATGGACCATTACATTCTCTCTCTCTCTCTCTCTCTCTCTCTCTCTCTCTCTCTCTCTCTCTCTCTCTCTATATATATATATATATATATATATATTTATATATATATATACATATATATATATATATATATATATATATATATATATATATATGTATGTATATATATATACATATATATACAAATATATATATATACATATATACTGTATATATAATTA
>NC_090738.1:33478302-33490802 GCF_036898095.1 Palaemon carinicauda
AGGATTTACCTGGCGAGACATCAGTCTCTTACCAGCGAGTTTTACCCAATTTCCCGGGCCACCACGTGACACAATTGGTAGTAATTCATTCAAATTACCCCTAAAGAGTCAATATGGATAAATATCAACACAACATCGTGTTCAAATAGAAATAAATTTCTACCTCATACTTGGGATCGAACGCTAGCCCCTTCTAATGAGAGACAAGGTCGAAACCAACCATGTCACGAGAGCCCATAAAAGAAATTGGAATCTGACGCTAGCAGCTGTCCGAGGATTTACCTGGCGAGACATCAGTCTCTTACCAGCGAGTTTTACCCAATTTCCCGGGCCACCACGTGACACAATTGGTAGTAATTCATTCAAATTACCCCTAAAGAGTCAATATGGATAAATATCAACACAACATCGTGTTCAAATAGAAATAAATTTCTACCTCATACTTGGGATCGAACGCTAGCACCTTCTAATGAGAGGCCAGGTCGAAACCAACCATGTCACGAGAGCCCATAAAAAAAATTGGAACCTGACGCTAGCAGCTGTCCGAGGATTTACCTGGCGAGACATCAGTCTCTTACCAGCGAGTTTTACCCAATTTCCCGGGCCACCACGTGACACAATTGGTAGTAATTCATTCAAATTACCCCTAAAGAGTCAATATGGATTAATATCAACACAACATCGTGTTCAAATAGAAATAAATTTCTACCTCATACTTGGGATCGAACGCTAGCCCCTTCTAATGAGAGGCCAGGTCGAAACCAACCATGTCACGAGAGCCCATAAAAGAAATTGGAACCTGACGCTAGCAGCTGTCCGAGGATTTACCTGGCGAGACATCAGTCTCTTACCAGCGAGTTTTACCCAATTTCCCGGGCCACCACTCTTGTTGACCATAGAATATAATTGTGTACCAAATAGTCGATATTTTTAGGTAGGTCACATTCATGGTGCAGATAGGCAACTGGTTGAGGTTTATTCCTAGGGCATTATATTGTTCTAATTCAACACTGGGTTTGCAGTCAACATGTCGATGTAATGAATTTTCAGAGCTTTTATGCTATACGTAAAAGTTTATTTTCTATCTTGCAACACAAACTATAAAACCTTCCATACGGGTATACACATTGGTAATAAAACAGAATCACTTACATTCATATTCACTGACAATGCGTTTTGCCCCCTATGAACATTGATTATAACTCTAGGACTTTCCAGACAAACTAATCTGGGTTTTCAGTCAACTTTTAGAAACCCTACGACTCCAATAAGGACATATGGATGACAAATGACTACGGCATAGTTTAAACTTTATAGTAAGCCTAGACATCCAAAAGGGATAAATTGATGACAAATGCCTGTGGCATATTTCAATGTTTTAGAAACCGTAGACCTCCTACAAGAATGTTGAATGTCTTAAGTATAGGCTAAATTCAAGTTCTTAAAAGCCCTAAACCTCCAGAGAAGACAAGTGGCAAATGTCTATGACATTATTCCATGATTTCAAGAGTCTTTACCGTCCAAAAATGCCTATGGCCTAATCACAATTTCTTAGAATCCTCAAAAGGGCAGATAGAAAAGATGCATCTAACATAATTTCAAAATCTTAGGATCAATAGACCTCCAAAAATGAAAAATAAATGTCAAATGCCTGTAACATTATTTACGGCTTTTAGGAACCCTAATCATCATTAAAGGATTAAAGGATTAAAGGGTTGTGGATCACCAGACTGGGGTTCGAGTCCCACTCAAACTCGTTAGTTCCTTTAGTCGCTGCAACCTCACAATCCTTGTGAGCTAAGGTTGGGGGGGTTTGGGGGAACCTATAGGTCTATCTGCCGCGTTATCTGGAGGCATTGCCTAGCCCTCTTTGGTCCTAGCTTGGGTGGATAGGGGGGTTCGGCGCTGATCATATGTATATATGTTCAGTCTAGGGCATTGCCCTGTTCGATAGGGCAATGTCACTGTCCCTTGCCCCTGCCATTCATGAGTGGCCTTTAAACCTTAGAATAACTCTTGGATGACAAATGACTATGGCATAATTTTAAGCTTTTACGTTACCCAACTTTCTAGATTACGTATTTGCACGAAAGGCACCTATGGCATCATTTTATGTTCTCATGAGCAATAACACTCCAAATTGGACGCTTGAACGGCAAATACCTATGGCATAATATCTAAATTTGAGGAGTCCGAACCCTTTAAAAATGACACACAGATAACAAAGGTCTATTGCATTATATATTGTAAGTTTTTAAAACACTTAACCTTCGAAAAAAGTACATACAAATGAAAATAAAAATGCTTGATGTAAAATTTCAAGATTTTAGGAGTTATAACCTTACAAAACAAAAGGAACACATAAATTACAATTTTTGGCAGATTTTAGTTCTGAAGAGCCTGCCCCTACAAAAAGGGCATGGTAATGCCAAATGTCTAGGCCATAATTTCAGGAGTTTAGGAACCCTATTATATAGCATAATATCTAGATATAAGGAGTCATATACCTCCAAAAAAAGGCATTTGGATACTGTATTGCGAGTTTTTAGGAGGCCTAACACCTAAAAGGACACAAGGTTGCCAAAAGATTTTAGCACAACTTCAAACCTGACATATATGACAAGACTCTATGTCATATTTTCAAGTTTTTGGGACCATAACCTTTCAAAACAGACCCACAGATGACAAATACCTTTGCCACAATTTCAAACCTGACACAAATGACAAGACTCTATGTCATATTTTCAAGTTTTTAGGGACCATAACCCTTCAAAAAAAGACCCATAGATGACAAATACCTTTGCCACAATCTCAAGATGTTTGCTCATTGCAGATCCGTGACTCCTAGTAAATTCTGAAGCTCACAACGAAGTAGGACAGACACGCAAGAGTTGTACCAGGTTTATGCATAGAGTAATAAGTCTATCATTACCATGATGGCCTTGACACGCAGGAACAATTTCAGCATCTTTTTTACCACAGGCAGCCAATATTGACAATGAAAGACAAGAATATCCGTTTGTTATTATGCAAGTATAAACAACTTTTTTTTTTTTGCAGGAAGAATTAGTACAATAAATGGATGATCAACATGTACAATTAGTGCAATACAGTTCCACATATTTCATAGTTTTGTAAAATAATAAAAATGCAATTGTAAATACAGTATATGTTAAATGAAAAAATATTCATGCAAATATAATATGATGTATATATATATATATATATATATATATATATATATATATATATAAATATATTATATATATACATATATATATATTATAAGAATTGCAAATGCGTATTTCCTAATAAAAGATTAAAAATAACAGTTATCTGTTTTAGGAAATATGAAGCATACAGCATAAAGTCAAATAAAGAGTAGGTCGCAACTATCTTATAGCATAACACTGACTATATAAATCATTTAAGACATAGACATTATTAAGTATATGAAATATGCATATGTATACTAACTGTTTCTTACAGTAATATAAATACCTGTAAAAACATCAAACGACGCATCCTGACTTACAATGACAACTTTAAAAAAGATGTTTTTGGAGGAGAGGAATCATAAGATGTTGGGAAGGAATTACTTTAATGTTTCATGTACCAGAACAATTACGGTGTTAGTAAATATTATTATGAATGGATTTCTAGGGTAATTCATTTGTCTTTGGGTGTCGTCTGATTATCATAAGGTTACACTGGCCGTGCAAGGAAATATTTACTGATAAAAACATAATATTATACTATTTTGATTCCTAACGTATTTCTGAACATTTTAATTATTCATCCAAAGAAATTTTTCTATTAGTACTATTCTTTCATAGGGAAGCAAATGATATAGAAATAAAACACACCAACGAAACTAGATATAGTTAACATCAAGTAACTGCTATCAAATTAGAAATGAGTAAATTTTGATTAAAAAAAAATAAATGTTCCAGAACAATGACGTCCAAATAAACAAGTTGTCTATGTTGAATTTTGAAATGGTAATAAAGTTATTTACTTTCCTTTGAGGGGCCGGGACAGACTTTCATTGCAAAAAAAATCAAATAAAAAGTTTATTTTGGGTAATCTACCTCTTTCCCTGTAAAATTTTTATTTACATATATCATACATACGTATAACCATATATGAATTTTTACCTCACTTGAAAGACTAGGGATCGCTCATGCTGAGGAATTAAAAATTTATTTATATTGCAACAGTAATTGTACGTTGATCTCCATATATATATATATATATATATATATATATATATATATATATATATATATATATATATATCCATATATATATATATATATATATATATATATATGGATATATATATATATATATGAATACATATATATATATATATATATATATATTATACATATATATAATATGTATACATCTATATACATATATATATATATGTGTGTGTGTGTGTATGTGTGTTTGTGTGTATATGTGCATGTGTGAGTACGTGTGCATGTATGTATGAAGCCATTCATTTAATCATGCAAAACGCTTTTTAATGTTCACCAGCAAGTTAAAATAAAATATTATTGAATAAATCTGACCAAGGCATCGAATCTAATTTCCTTTGAAAACTCTTTTTCAAAGAACGGAAATACAATCTAGTTGCAAAAGTATATAAACTACCTCAGTCTTAGAGATTTAGAAAGTTTTTCAATCATTTTCAAAGTCCATAAAACTAGACCCTAATTGTTTTATGATTGTTCTATTTGGTTCTTGCACAATACGTGAATATTCTAACGATCGAACACATTGACAACAAACATAGGAATTCACGTGTAAACAAATACAGCTGTCCTTTATTTACGAAAACGCGCAAATATAAACCTATACTGCATTCATGAAAATAAACTAGAATACCAATACATCCTGATTCAACAAACGGCCAGGCACAAACACAAGCATGAGAGAGAGAGAGAGAGAGAGAGAGAGAGAGAGAGAGAGAGAGAGAGAGAGAGAGAGAGAGAACTTGTGTGAATAATGAAGTGGTGATAATGACCGTCCATTTGTTTAAGGAGTCTGGGGTTAATAGTAGTGTAGCCACGTTGCCTCTGATGTATGGAGGACAAGACTGCAATTTAACTTGAGTAGCTTACGATGTTCGTATAGTGATAATAGTAAGGGGAAATGTGAATGGTAGGGGTAGGGGTGGGGGTGGGGGGTTTACAACATGGTATGGAACTAGAAAAAGGAAGTAGGGGGAAGGGTAGGGTAGGGGAGGGTTTATGCCAGCTTTCGACCACAACGGTAGCCGAAATACTAACCTCAAATTAATTACGCTTATTTTCAAAAGAAGAAGAATCTCGTTTTTCCTTACCCAGATTGTGAGAGGGGGTTTCTTAAAGTGTGCGTCTGTGGGGGGGGGAGGTGGTTACTTCTTGCCCCTGTTCTGGGTGCGCCCACAAAAGGATGACATACAATAGGTTGAGTTACGACAAAAACATTTAGGAGGAAAAATATTGATATTTTATGCATGCTTTATACTCGAGCGCGAAGTGTAATATTTCGAACCGAATTGAATAGCTGTGGAGTCAAACGAAAGCCTTTCTTAACCTGGAAAGGGTTACTTGAGATTTTATTTTCAAGGTTTGTGTGAAAGACCTAAATAAGGGGGATATCGTCTACAATTATTAAAGATAAATGAAAATAAATGGATTCAAAGTTCTAATCCACATAGTTATTTCCTTTTCCCAGACTGGAGAGAGAGAGAGAGAGAGAGAGAGAGAGAGAGAGAGAGAGAGAGAGAGAGAGAGAGAGAGAGAGAGAGAGACTATATACATTAATGGCTAAAAAGAAATCTTAAATAAATTCCAAGTTTTAATCCACATTTTCTAGGTACTTCCTTTTCCCAGACTGGAGAGAGAGAGAGAGAGAGAGAGAGAGAGAGAGAGAGAGAGAGAGAGAGAGAGAGAGAGAGAGAGAGAGAGAGAGAGAAATATACATTGGTGGCTTCCCCTAATGACATCTTAGTCCTCTTAAACAAGTATCAAACTGTCGGGGCAACAATGTACGGAAGCTAAATGCCAAATGGATTGCTGTCGGTAAATTTGCATACGTCGGTAAATCTAACCCTCGTTCTTTATCTTCTTCTCTTTCTTCCTCCTAACCACCCATTGGCCTCTGTTAAAGTAGAAAAAAACATGAAAAACAAGAACTTTAGGAAGTAATACATTGTTTTACTATGCAGAAACTCCACTAGCTTTTCGCTTCCTTGCCAGGTTACATAACTCTCTTAGATTTTCCTAGATTAATATTTGAGTTCCATGCCAAGGTCTTTTCGTAACTGATCTAACAGTTTCTTACTACTACTACTACTACTACTACTACTACTACTACTACTAGTAGTAGTAGTAGTAGTAGTAGTAGTAGTAGTAACCTTAGTCTGCTTACAGCCAACAAGAATTATGACACAGCTCTGACATGGGTCGAGTAATTAACAGTAGCTACGGACGGATGTAACATTACTGCAAAATGCTAATTATACCCAGCACTCCAAGTCTCCTTAATTCCAGGCTTGTTTCTTTCTACAGACGAATAAAAATAAGAATGGGAGAAGGTTGGAAAAAGAATGAAAGGAACAAAAGCGATTACATAACTTTGTTTTTTTTATCAGGAGTTTGATCACAATAAACTTAAGCAATTTAAGGGTAAATGATAAACAGTATCGCTAGAACCTGCCGTAGATATAGACAGATGGATACGTAAATAAATAGATAAATAAACAGCTAAAATACAAATTATGTATCTTTTCCGTCAGTCGTCTAATCAAATTAACTAATCTAACAAAATCAAGAGTTGAGAAATATCTGAAAGTTGAAGTCCTGCGGAACTGTGATACTAAGCATAGCGTTTCTTTTTAATTACGAACAGGAATGTCGTTCAATAGTTTTGCAACAGAAGGATTTAATGACCTGTGAAAATAAATAACCTGACAACTTGACATCGTAACAGGTTTGCGAATGTTGAACCCCTGTGAAATAAGTAACACTGAACGCGATAACTTTCAGGTTTCACTAGTGACATATACATTGTGCAATACATTGTAAGTCTCACATGATATAGAATACAATTACGGTATCATATCTTTTTATTTGATAATCTGTTAGTTCATGTTTTTACAAGATTTTTATAATCGTGAGGTATTAATCGTTTGCCTGTTAGTTGCAACGTAAGTTTTAAAGTTCTAAATGTCGCTCATGAATGGCAGAAGCAAGGGACGGAACTGTCCTAGACACTGACCATACATGCATACGATCAGCGCTCCATACGATCAGCGCTCCAGCCCTTCTTCATCAAACTAGGGCCAGGGAGGACCAGGCAATGACTGCTGATGACACACCACGTAGACCTATTAGCTGGCCCAACCCACCCATCCCTAGCTCACAAGGATGGTTTAAATGATCTAGATTCTAGAAGATCTATTTCTATTTATGCTTGATGAGTATCAAAAATATATATACTCCATCATTATACCGGTGTCTTTTTATCTCACATTAATGTCAAAGGATCACAAATACATTAAACTTCTTTATCATCACCATCTCCTCCTACGCCTATTGACGCAAAGGGCCTCAGAGGATTCATTAGCTAAATTCATCAAAGGATCGACAGTTCCTCGTGATGTGCAGTGCCTACCTAACTCAGGCAAGTGACCCTTGCCGGTCCATTCGAATTCCAGTAAGATCATCCGCCAGGCATCACGAGTAAAAGCCGAAAAGACGTCATGTCTATCGCCTTAAACCCAATCTGTCACTCACCTGCTAGTGGCTTCTAGATTTAGGGGGGCATTTCCTCCACACCCAATCTTCTCATTACTCCACCAAGTTGCTCATCCACTTAAATAACCGTTGGCAAACATGGATTGCTAAGTGGTTAGAGGATAAATATGGTTGTGACGTCACGACAGGCAATGATTCAGTCTTCCCTAGCCAAGTGAAAGTCTTTAATAATCACTTGCTCTTGTACCGCGCATCCTTTCAATAAATCACAGTAGGCATACAGTGACAGATAAAATAGAATAAATCCTAACATTTTTCAGCAATTAGTGTCATCTTCATTGCAATTGGCGTTTCAGGCAACACAATACACTAGCTGATGACACATAAAATGCCACAATTGACGGAATATTGCTACCTCACATGTATGTATACACCGACCAGGTTTAAAGACCACTTATGAGCTGCTTGGACAATGGATTATACTATTGTTTTAGAATTCAATCATATATATATATATATATATATATATATATATATATATATATATATGATCAACACCTAATTCTCTTCTCCATCCAAAGCAAGTGGAAGCTTCAGGTTACTGCCAGCTTATTGTCGCATAGAGCCTTGTCGCGAAGAGCGCTACTAACCTCGTTCTCACAAGTATTAAGATCCCAAAAAGCATAGTTATAACACTTTCTTTAATTCACCTATTCCTGATTTTATCTGCAATTTCGGTCTTTTTATTTCACTTTTCCTTATTAATGCATATAATATACACTTTTATTCCGTTGATGAGTGTTGATAAAAGTAATCATTTTTTATTTATTTAATAAAAACGTGGTAACAACAATGCCAATAACAATAATAATAACAACAATAATAATAATAATAATAATAATAATAATAATAATAATAATAAAGTCCCCCACATACTGTATACAGCCTAATAAAGAGCAAGTGTCTGGATATATACATACAGTATATATATATATATATATATATATATATATATATATATATATATATATATATATCATCAGAGAAGGTGGTGGCAGCCAGTAATTTACATTTCTCAAAATGGACAGGGAAATAGGCAGTTCATAAAAGCCATTTATTATAAATCCCGACGTTTTATGATCGTCATTATCACATCTTCCAGGGCTATAAATTAGACGTACATATAAATTTATAACATTAAGAAACAGTAACATGCAAATTTATATAAAAAGAAAAAATGAGTAAAAATAAAAATAAATAAAAATTCAAGTAAAAATGTGCATAAAACAAGTGGAACCAACCCAGCAGTAGCGCAAATGAAAATTGAATGGCATCAACACCTAGAGAACAAAACAAAGGAAGCTATGACAAGTACAATTGAGTGGAGGAAGCTTGGGTGTTTAACGATGGAACCAGTCTTTTAATCAAGATTCACTCTAGAATAGGCAAGTTGTGGTAATTAGATACTTGCCCTATAATGCTAAAATCTTTATTGTCAATATTTATTTTGCATATTTTAGCATGATTGCGAATATTTGAATGTTCTGGGCTGGATATTCTGCAACCTGTTCGAAAACTAACACCTCTATGAGAGTCAATTCTGACCTTCAACAACCTCTTGGTAGATCCTACGTAGGTCCCAGAGTTACACTTTGGGCAAATATATCGATACACTACACCAGAGGACATCAAAGGGCTCAATCGATCCTTAAAGTGAAAAACCGAGCCAACTGTGAGAGGATTCTTGGGAATTAAGTTTCCTACAACAGCGGGAAAATGTTGATGTATGATTTTTGTGTACTTCAGTCTAAAGGAATCATCATTCATAAATAAAAGGAAAACTCGCATAAAATTTGAGTTTAGGTAATGCTGTTACTTTTTAAATGATAAATTGGCTCAGACTCAAAAAGCAAAACTCACATATATCCATAATTTTATGCTTTGGAATTTCTGGCGTTTCATCCTTTATATAAATGATACCACTTTACGTGTGTATTTCTAGCATCCTAGTTCATCACCCAGCATTCTACCCCTTAGCGTTTCCGGTATCATATCCTTTAACAATTGTTGCATTCTAGCCTTTAAAAGCCCTGATATTTCTTAATCGTACAGCATTGTGGCCCTCCAGATTTAAAAGTCTATTCCTTAGTATTTCTATCATGCCAGCTGCACTGTAACCCACAGCATATCCATTATTCTACCCATCTTCGTTTAAAGGTTTAAAGGCCACTCATGAATGGCAAGAGGCAATGAACAGTGACACTGTTCTGGCATATCCATAAATCTACCCTTCCTCGTTTAAAGGTTTAAAGGCCACTCATGAATGGCCGAGGCAATGAACAGTGACACTGTTCTGGCATACCCATAATTCTACCCTTAATCGTTTAAAGGTTTAAAGGCCACTCACGAATGGCAGAGGCAATGGATAGTGACATTGTCCTATCAAGCTTGACAATGCCTCAGCGCCAAACACCCCTCTCCACCCAACCTAGAACCAAGGAGGGCCAGGCAATGGCTGCTGATGACTTAGAAGATAGACCTATAGGCTCCCCCAAAACCGCCATCCTTAGCTCACAATGATCATGAGGTTACAGCGACCAAAAGAACTATCGAGCCTGAGCAAAACTCGAACCCTAGTCTGGCAATCACCTGTTAGCATTCTCATCCTTTCCGAATTCTAACAATACTTTTTATTCTTTCACTTCGATTACAAAACCCTACACAGGAAACCACCCCGAACCCCATTCCAAACACTCATCGGAACCTCTTCAGCGATAAACCTCTCTAAGCCCATTTCCCAGAACCCATTTGCTCACCCATATTCGTGCGTGTGGATCATATATCAAAGAATGGGAGGCTCAGAAAAAGAAACAATTACGTTAAGGTCGTTAGCGAGTTTACCTCGTTAGAGGTAGGTAGGGGTGTCGGACCAGATCAAGAAGAGGGTCAATCGTATTAACTACTCCAAAGCACGGTATGAGAGAGAGAGAGCGAGAGAGACGCAAACTGAATGTGAAGATCGTTTATTCGGAAGTGAAAGAGAATGTGGGAATGATTAACTAGCAATGGAAATGTATTACTGAGTAATGAGTAGTGACAAGCCAAATGTGTAGTAGTAAATAGGACGATAAAATAACCCTGTACTGAGTAGATTACAGCATTAGATATAGAGTACAGAAAATAATTTAATGTAAAAGTGAGTGTCGATGCAAGGGAGATTGTAGACAGATAGTATTCGATGCATAATGACATAGTGATTTAGAATTGTTTTGTGTGTGTATGTGAGAGAGAGAGAGAGAGAGAGAGAGAGAGAGAGAGAGAGAGAGAGAGAGAGAGAGAGAGAGAGAGAGGAACGATCGTAGTAACTCCTTTCTCAATTGGAATTTTCTCACTCTCTTTATATAGTTTAAGAATTGTTGTACTTCCTTTACAGATATCTTTGTGTGTTTGAACATAAGATTCATCTACTCCTTGTCTTTAAAAGGATTTCATTACTGCTGAAGTTTTGACAGAATAAAAAGCTTCCTCCAATCTATAAATGCTATTCACGGTGGTTTGTCATACTCTGCTGATTTCTCCATTAGCTGGTTAATTACATAGATGTGTTCAATTGCTGAATACCCGATTTCAAAACCTGCCTGCTCTCTCGGTTGATTAAAGTCTAGTTGTCTTTCTATTCGGTGTAATATGATCTTCATAAATATCTTATATATTACTGAGAATAAACATATTGGGCGGTAATTTTTCAGGTATTTTGTGTCTCTTTTTTGAGAATTAGTATGATAAATTTTTCCAAGCTGTAGGTAAAGAGCATTCTTCCAGACGTTTTGTTCAACGAGTTTGACTAATATGAAATTTCCTGCATCTATTAGTAAATCAATTGTCAGGCCATCTCCTACAGCTTTGACTCTTTCCATACCTTTTAATGGTTTCTATACTTTTCCTACTTTTACGCTTGGTACCAGTTCTGGTGTTTCATGAATTCGACTAGCAAATTTATTTATTATATCGCTATTGTATAGCATTGTAAAGAGATCCTCTGCATTTTTATCACTTCATCTCTTTCGTTGATAATATTTCCATTTCCACTCTTTAAAGCAAAAATCTGTATTCTATTTATAATTTGATGTTTCTTTATTTCTTTGGTGTTTCCCCAATTTTTGACTGATTGTGTTTACAAATGTCTTTGGTTTTTAGTTTGGTTATAGCTTTGGATATTTCATCTAATTTTATTCCTCTTGGATTTTACCTTCATGTCCAATATATATTGATATATATTACACATACGCATACAGTAATTACATATATGAAACTATAAGTAAATGTTAAAATAACATTCAGATTACTTACGGAATAACCACTGCATATATAACAGAACTATATATGATAAGTACAATAAAAAGGACAGGATCCGGCTTTATACCTTTGTAGTAACATACGAAGAATTATAGTGACAACTAATGTAAACACAAACATACAAACATATATATATATATATATATATATATATATATATATATAAACGTATGTATGTATGTATGTGTTACATAGGTGTGTACATCAATAAAACCCTGCCAATGCGTCTTGATTAGCTGGGATTGGAGACCTGGTTTCAATTCTACCCAGAGACAATCCCCCTTTTCGATCATTACGAGATAATTCTGAGACGTTCCATAATAGAATTGATTTCAAATTACTTCCAGATATCCAGAGCTCCTTCATCAAAAGGCCTTGATATAGCTCCCG
>NC_090738.1:33495802-33498302 GCF_036898095.1 Palaemon carinicauda
GATGCAAAGTGGTCTATATCAGAAGACATGTTATCAACGGCCTCGAAACACTGTGACGTACCAACAGAGGAACATAATCAATCTACACTTGTGCAAACTGTGTCACTTACACTAAAAGGATTGAATCATTTTGAAGAGCAGACTAGTCATTACTCTGACATTTCGAACAAAGATTTACCATTAATGAACTATAACTGCAGACTGGAAACTTCTCATCATATACCATTGCTACCAAGGAATCGTAGTATTGTATATCCACCACGCAACATCTAATGGACTGAAATAACAGTTTCCAAACTATTTGATTTATAGAGCGACAGTGAATAATAAATCCTATGTCTGCCAAATATCTTAAGGCATATCTATGAACTAAATAGCATAAGATGGTAACCTTAACCTTTGTAGTTCTTATTAGGGTTGTGGTGGTCTATTGGAAACGTCCCTGCCTGCCGTTTGCTGGACGGAAGATCGAGTCCCTCCCAAGCTATACAAGTTCTTGTAATGTCTGCAACCTCACCATTCTTGCGAGCTAAGAGTGAGGAGTTTGGAAAGCATATAAACCTACCTGCCGAGTCATCAGCAGCCAAATCCTGGCTCTCCCTGGTCCTAACTTAGGTGCTGTTTCTAGAAATCTCTCCTGCGAGGGTATTATTGTCACTACCCCTGTCCTCTGCCATTTATGAGCAACCTTTAAAACTTTATACTGACCTGCTGGTACAGGTCGCAAACTGATTTATT
Source organism: Palaemon carinicauda (assembly GCF_036898095.1). Lineage (NCBI taxonomy): Eukaryota > Metazoa > Arthropoda > Malacostraca > Decapoda > Palaemonidae > Palaemon > Palaemon carinicauda. The sequence goes on from NC_090738.1 coordinate 33,496,541, forward strand.
AAACAACGGTCCTTATTACTTAATCTCTGGTGGAGTAAATACAAAGAACTGTAGCATCAATGCCTGATTTAAACACCAAACACCAAAGAACACTAAGTATAAATTAAAAGTTTCCCAATTGTTTAAATCATACACCAACAAGAAAACCTTTGATATTCTTTCTTAGACGAGTAACAAGTAACGAACAGCAGCTGTACTGGGCAAAGTGTATCATAAATTTAACAATTTATGATGTTTCCGGGAAATGGCCAAGCGAACGAGACAAAATAAAAGATAAACTGGGGAAATGAAGACGTCATCCACGGGCTGTGAGTACATAATGAGCAAATTAATTGCGACAGGATTCATATCCCTGGACGTCCATTTCGCCAGAATTGATGGCGAAGGTAATGACGAAGCTGATACAATTAAGACCACGAAATGATCAGAATGTAATTAAAAGCTCTATCGACATAATCGTCCTCATCACAGTCATTATCAAGGGAATAAACCACGAGAGAGAGAGAGAGAGAGAGAGAGAGAGAGAGAGAGAGAGAGAGAGAGACGTATCCATCATCATCACAATCATTTAGGGCTCTATGGTGTAGTGCTCGGCTTACGTTTTCTAGTACCGTGAACCTTTCCTGCTACTGTCCGTAGATCGAAGCAGCTGTAAATCAGTAATAGTTCTGTTGTGTCCAAAAAATAAAAAAGGGGGGGAGGGACAAGAAACTTAATCCAAGGGGATGTTGAGAGAGAGAGAGAGAGAGAGAGAGAGAGAGAGAGAGAGAGAGAGAGAGAGAGAGAAAATAAATGTTTAAATTGCATTTCCCCTTTCTAACAAACCTGGCAAAGCTGCATAGTTGACTGTCAACGATATTTTTTTATGATGAAGGATTGAGATTGAATGTGCATCATGTCCTTCCACTTCGCCTATAAATATCAACAGACATAAATTTACATTCCAAATAATTTACCACATCCTTTGGATGACAGAGAAACGGATTTCTCCTTTTGATCTTATTCAGAATAAATGAAATTGCCCTTTTTATAATGAGTGATAAAGGAATAAATTTCGCCCTTTGAACCTTTCGCAATGTAATTTTCAAGATATGGTAATCAGTTGAAAGTAATTTATCGTATTAAGGATTTAAAAGCCGCTCATGAATGGTAGAGGCAAGGAACGGTGACATTGCCGTATCAAGCAGGACAATGATCAGCGTCAATAGCCCCTACTCCTAAGAAAGGACCAAGAAGAGCCTGGCAATGGCTGCTGATGACTCAACAGATAAACCTATAGCTCCCCCAAACACCTCCATTCTTAGCTCACAAGAATGATGAGATTGCAGCGACCAAAGGGACTAAAGAGTTTGGGCGGGACTCGAACCCCAGTCTTGCCATCACCAGTCAGGGTAGTTTTCTGTACGATGTTTCATCCTCAATTCTTTTAGTCTGAGAGCCATCTTCCAAGAGGAAAGGCAGCTTAATGATAATGAGGTTAAGTCTTAATTCTAGGGAAGTTTATCTATTATGGGTTTCATTTTAGATTTAGCAGGGAATGTTCCATTTTTCTTCTTTAGAATTACAAATTAAAAGTAGAAAATCTTAATAATGATATGTTTAACAGACTGACATTAGCTTCTTTTTATATTTTATATATCGAAAATCTACTTTAATGCTGTCACTGTTCTTAAAGTGTTTTATTTTTATTGCTAATTACTTCTCTTGTAGTTTATTTACTGCCTTTCTTCGCTGGGCTATTTTTACCTGTTGGAGCCCTTGA
>NC_090738.1:33500802-33508302 GCF_036898095.1 Palaemon carinicauda
AAAATTATTGAAAATAATAACAATACCGATAATAACAATAATAATAATAATAATAATAATAATAATAATAATAATAATAATAATGATAATAATATTGATAATAACGATAATAATAATATTAATATTAATATCAGTAATAATAATAATGATAACATTAATATTATTATTAATAACAATAACAATAATATTAATAATAATAAAATTATAATAGTAATAATAATAGCAATATTAATAATAACATTAATGATAATATCAATAATAATAATAACATTGGTAATAATAATAAAAAATATTAATAATAATAATAATAATAATAATAATAACAATAATAACAATAATAATAATAATAATAATAATAATAATAACAACGAGACGTTCTAACCGGGAACCATAGTGAGAAACGTAAACCACATCATTGACTTCTTTGTGACCTCGATATGCAATCACAAATGGGAATTGAAGAAGAAGAAGAAGAAGAAGAAGAAGAAGAAGAAATAACTCCTAAGCAGGAAAAAAAGGAAAAGAGCAAATCTCCGGCGTTATTAAAAAAACAGGCAGATAAATAATCGAAGGAAATTGAAAGAGGAGGGAATCGGCAAGAAAAGTACAATTGAAAAGGAAAACTTTTTTTTTTTTAAGATAAAAACGTATGGTACATAAATAATAGGATTAAGGATTAAAGGTGTACATGAAGACGTGAATTTTAATTAGCATCCCAATTTGAAACCTGGTTAGAATATATGAAGTAGAAGATTATTGAATAAAAGTGCTTTAAAGACGATATGAAAATTAAAATCACAAAAACCCACAAAAAAAAAAAAAATCAAAGAAGTAAATATTCATTTTAATGTTGTTACTGTTCTTAAAATATTCTATTTTTCCTTTTTTCCTTTCCTCGCTGGGCTATTTTCCCTGTTGAGGCCCCTGGACTTATAGCATCCTGCTTTTCCAACTACGGTTGTAGCTTAGCAAGTAATAATAATAATAATAATAATAATAATAATAATAATAATAATAATAATAATAATAATAATAATAATAATAATAATAAGATTAAAGATGGAAGAAAAGAGAAAAAGAAAAACTAACATACGTAAAGATAAAAGAGGAGAAAACGTGAAACTGGTCAAAACGTGCGAAGAAAGTTCCAAGAAAAGAAACAAGACAAAAGAGAAAGAGAAATAGTAGTATTGGACTAATCAAACCTCGGTGACTTATTCATCCATCAATATCCTGCACATGCATAGGTATTGACTCTAAATATTTATTGAATTTTCTAGCATAACCTCCTCGACCGGACGATTCCTCCTCCCCCCCAAGGAAGCCACGAAGGGCGAAAATCACAAGGAAGTCCTATGCTTGCATGGCCGTTATGACACATGGGGGATCTCTGAGGGAATAAGTGACCATCAGGGAATACAGGGAGGGGACAGTTGGCTGAAGAGGGGGTGGGGGGAGGGGGCTAGGACCCCCACCGGTAGCCGCGAGATTACCTGTGCATAATTGAAAAGGTGTACAGCTGCTGTCGTCTGCACACCTGAGAACAACACTGTCTTTTGATTTCCTTACATGCAAATAGATTGCTCTTTAGCCACATAATTCGCAGTGGACTTATAAGGGTCACAGTAGATATACTGGAGAGAGAGAGAGAGAGAGAGAGAGAGAGAGAGAGAGAGAGAGAGAGATAGCACCATTACTCTCATCATTACCAGCTGAAGTTTCGTACTAGTGTATAGAGATACTCTATATTACATCTTTTGTTTCCACAAATAAGCAAATATTGATGAAATAACATTAATATAAACATTAGCAATGGAAAATATCCTGCAAATATCAATGTTTTTCGTTGCCAATGAACAAACCATTATGTGTATAGCATATATATATATATATATATATATATATATATATATATGTGTGTGTGTGTGTGTGTGTTTGTATGTATATGCATACAAACAAAGAGTACATAAAGCCCCTAACTACACTTACAAGTACCACCCTATATATATATATATATATATATATATATATATATATATATTCACTTCTTCAAAGTTTTTACGTATCAACGAACCGTCCATAAAAACTACCTGAACCACTTATAACAAGCATCGGCAAGAAATTGGAAATCCCGCAAACTTCGAGGGTTTCGAAATCCTCTCGGCCGACCTCAGCAGGTACGAAGGTGTGAAGGCATTGCAGCTTAACCATAGTAATCGAGAAGGAAAACCACAGAGACAGCGGCGGCGCACCATTTCGGGTCTGGCCGGGTCCACTCAATTTATGTTTTAAAGACACGCAGCATATAACCCATTCAGATGCTTACCCATCACTTAATAATCTAACCTGGTGGGGAGCGAGGCCTTCTTTATTCAGGATCACGGACGTTTAAGTCCATTTGGTGGGTCGCTTAGGAAATGACTGTGTTTAGGTTAAGGACGATTTCTGTTCCATGCACGGAAGGGATAGCTTTTCTTGTCAAGCGCAAAGGGGCAAATAGGAGGGGCAATTTCATGTCTATTTTTTATCAGCCGAGGCCAGTATAAAATAAATAAAGGGGAAAATAAGTGTGAGATCCTCTTCTTAAAGAGAGTAAGGTGTAGATGCAGGGACTTAACATATAGAACATATACACATGCAAAAAAAAAAAAAAAAAAAAAAAGTTCACAGCAACATTTTGTTCTTAATATGGATTTTTAACTTTAAAGATATTTCCTAATATACTTCTACAATATACCCCGATCTAAACATCAGATATAGATAGTGCAGTATCTGTTCATTGTAGCAATAAGGTAAACACGCGAACAAAGGTAAAAAAGTTATAATGTTAAGGATGCAACTCCAAATACATTCTAAATGCATAAAAACAATCACTCTCTCTCTCTCTCTCTCTCTCTCTCTCTCTCTCTCTCTCTCTCTCTCTCTCTCTCTCTCTCTCTCTCTCTCTCTCTGCTTTAATATTATCATACCTTCCAAGTAAGAAATCTTAATTTACATTAAAGATGCACAAATCAGTTTTCACTAGGTTTATACGAATTAAACCAATCTTATGTTTTTTCGCATATCTAAACATTTATACATCTAAACAGATGTGTATATGGGTGAGTATTAACGAATGATAGTGAAATCCATACAATGCTTTTACATTTTGCACAGTATATGGTAAAACAAAATCAATATCAATACATATGTATGTATTCGAGTATAATGGATGTGTGTATGTATCCGAGTACGATTGACATACGTATGTATCCGAAGGTGGTAGATGTATGTATCCTAACACGGTGGATGTATGTATGCACCCAGTCACGGTCGATATATGAATGCATCCGTTAACGGTGGACATATCGTATGGATGTAACCGTGTATGTATGAATTTGAGCTCAGTGGACATAAGTTTGTATCCGAGCATGGTGTATGTATTCGATCAGTGGATATATGTATCGAGTACGGTGAATGTATGTATTCTTTATATATATATATATATATATATATATATATATATATATATATATATACATATATATATAAATATATATATATATATATATATATATATATATATATATATATATATATATGTGTGAGTGTGTGTGTGTGTGTGTGTATGTGTAAACTAGACTCTAGTTACTTCCTCCGGATATTATGTCGTATTATGAAAAAAATAAATATGTGTACGAACACACACGTATAATTCACACCTAGGACAATCAAAATATTCTCCTCAAAGCATAATAACATAAAACAAATTCAAAATGCAACACCAAAACCACAATATCTATAACAGTTCTATTTTTCTATCAAAAAAATTTTCAAACCATATTTTACCAAACACCAAAAAAGGACACCTGTCTGGAAATCAATAAAAATAAAACTACGTAAACAAAAATAAAAAATAATTGAACATACCAACAATATTCCAAACATCAATAAAACATGCAGACATACACATCGGCTGTCGACCTGATAATTAAAACATTCGCTGTAAAGAAGAGAGTGCGTGCGGACGCAACAGCAAAAACGACGAAAATCACATAACGCAACGACGTTATCCATTTGTTGATAAATTTGGGGAAAGAGTCGGGGGAACGCCAAGAGCAAATTGCAACATTAGCCATTACAATAAAAACTCTGCGACTATAACTACATATTGCCAATATATTAGGAATCAGTATAACGAGGCAATTAACACATTATTGGCATATTTGTCAAAAAATACAAAATGCCTTTTTTTTCGGATGCTGGTATTCGAGTCAATTAAAGCACAGTATTTATATAATTGCGATCGTTCTTTTATTATTGAAGGGAAGGGGGTGGGAGGCAGAGGACAGAGGAGTTATGCTCTTAAATATCATTAATGCGTAGAAATGTTTCCTTGCTTCCATTATATCAAGAAAACCTTAAATTTGCTTTTATCAAAATTTCATAGCATAAGTTTAACATTTGTAAACCATACTTAAATGTTAATTATGAAAACAGACATTATCAATGTATATATATATATATATATATATATATATATATATATATATATATATATATATGGATATATATATATATATATATATATATATATTAATATATATACATATATATATAAACAGTATATATATACATACATATATATATATATATATATATACATATATAAAAACAGTATATATATATATATATATATATATATATATATACATATATATATATATATATATATATATATATATATTTATTTATTTATTTATTTATATATATATAAAATTATATGTATGCTTTTTATATAAAAGGAAATTAATTGAAATATCACGGTTCAGTCCAAAGGTATGAACTAGGCACTAAGAAGCTTATTTCAACATAACTGGTGTAAACATCTTTGCCTTGTGAATTTGTGAAATTTACGTATTTGGAATTTTCCTTTAACTGGAATAACCATCAATTGATCTTTTTTTTTACCTATCAAAACTGGGTCTGATTTCATGAGAGAGAGAGAGAGAGAGAGAGAGAGGAGAGAGAGAGAGAGAGAGAGAGAGAGAGAGAGAGAGAGAGAGAGAGAGAGAGAGAGAGAGAGAGAGAGCAGGAATAAAAGTAGCAATTATCAAAGAAAATCTATATCACATCTGACATTAGATTAATAGTAAAATTACCTTTGCCATAAGTATTATATTGTTCTCCACTTATTTGTAAGAAACGTTTTTCATTTATCAATATTCACCTTAAAAATAACTGAGAGAGAGAGGAGAGGAGAGAGGAGAGAGAGAGAGAGAGAGAGAGAGAGAGAGAGAGAGAGAGAGAGAGAGAGAGAGGAGAGAGAGAGAGAGAGAAAGAGAGAGAGAGAGAGAGATTTTGACTGATTGATTTGAAGTTTTCTGGCATCCTGACATCGAAGATCATTGACTCCGAAGAGAGAGAGAGAGAGAGAGAGAGAGAGAGAGAGAGAGAGAGAGAGAGAGAGAGAGAGAGAGAGAGAGGATTGTATTGACCATCCAAAACGAACTATGACATTTCAACTTCTTCAATTATGTGAGTTGTATATTTGTACGTCCACTCGATGACTTCCGGACTCGGTGTATTATGTCCTGTTCAACAGCTGCTTCTTCCACCACCCCCCTCCCCCCCCCCTATCAATCATACACCCCTCCCCTGTTATCCTCTAATAACCCTCATTCTAACTACTTCCCTCCAAAGCACCCCTCCCACATTTTCATTATGAATAATAATAATAATAATAATAATTTTAATAATAACAATTTTAATTTTGATAATAATTTGAAAACATTTATTAATAATTTTAATAATTCTGATAATAATAATAATTCTAATAATAATAATTTAAATTTTGATAATAATAATAATAATAATAATTTTTAAAAATCTAATAATAATACTCTTAATAATTTTAATAATAATGATTTTAAACATTTTAATAATACTAATTCTTATAATCTTTAATAATAATAATCTTAAAAAAATTTTAAATTATAATCTTATTAATTTTAATGATAATTTTAATATACAATTTTATGCCGTTGTCTTATGACCATCAGCGAGTATAAAGATAAAATTGGCTGTGATTTCGCCCAGCTATTTCCAATTACCAATGTACCGGTTTCAAATGACACTTTCAATTTTATGATTATGCATAATTATAGCCCCGTGTATGATCATTGAAATTTAACAGATTGTCAATTAGGAAGAGAAAACGCTCCTATATCTATTCCCAGAGCAGCCGAAATAAATTTATCTAACTTCAAGTCCAATCGGAAATAATAACTTTAGTAGAATAAATTACTCCTTAACTCGTGAACAGGAGAAAATAAAATCAAGATATACCAAAGTACTAAACAAACAAAAGTAAATTTGAATTCATTCAAATATCACGAAAAAAATACTGTTATTTTACAGTAACTTTAAAAAGTTCTGTCAACCATAAAAAAGGCTACAGATTTTTTTGATCTAGACTTTCAAAAATTAGATAGGAATTGAATTGACAATGTAAAATGAATAATAAAAAGTCTGGATGAGAGAAAATTGTTACCTCATACCTGCAGAGTAATTATAAAAGGGGAGAAAAAGAGGAAACTTCCATTTCAAAACAGCTTCATGAAATATTGTCGAAGGCATAAAAAATAAAAAATATTACTCACAATAAATAGGAGTGTTTGTTCTCTGTTTGCACGTTACGATATCTGTTTTAGGAAATCCTTACCTGAAACAAAAATAATGGTTTGTGAATATCATAAAATATATGTTAATAGCAGTTTTATAGCTAAACCTGTAGCTAAAATCAAAGAAAATTATGATATTGATAATAACAATAATAATAATAATAATAATAATAATAATAATAATAATAATAATAATAACAATAATAATATGATCCTAATAATAATAATATGATCCTAATAATAATAATAATAACAATAATAATAATAATAACAATAATAATATGATCCTAATAATAATAATATGATCCTAATAATAATAATAATAATAATAATAATAATAATAATAATAATCAAAACAAGAATAAATCAATCATGAAAATAATACCGGATGAACAGAGAAGATATGAAATGTATATAACGAAATATTAACAAAATATTGGTTTTCAATACACCATTCTTTCGACTTGCTTACAAACTGGTATGACAAAAGTGACACGCAATACGCAATAAACATAATTGTTAACTTCGAAGCTATCATTGCAATCTAACACACAAGTAGAATTACATCTGGCAAACTTTTATGAAAGAATACATGAGAACTTGAAAGTTTCAGGACGTATATATTATTGGAAAAGGGCATTAGTAAACAATGGTGACTTACTTTCAAACATGAATAACTTTTTTTATATATAATGGTATTCTCTGCAATCTGTAATTTGCAAGTTGGCCGAAATGATCTTTAAAATACCGATACGATTGCAAGTGCAAATGCAATACCCTAGTACTGTTTTAGATGATGAAAGGTTGTTGTCAGAGTTCATGACTAGTTGAAAAGACG
>NC_090738.1:33514956-33529956 GCF_036898095.1 Palaemon carinicauda
AGTGTAAAACCTTATCACGGGATTTAAACATTCATTCTCTCTCTCTCTCTCTCTCTCTCCTCTCTCTCTCTCTCTCTCTCTCTCTCTCTCTCTCTCTCTCTCTCTCTCTCTCTCTCCTATTAATAATTCGATTCAATTTTATATTTATTGGTTCGTACCTAGATTTTTCATGTATAGTGTGAGACATTTTTCCCGGGATTTAAACATTCCAATGAGTTTCTCTCTCTCTCTCTCTCTCCTCTCTCCTCTCTCTCTCTCTCTCTCTCCTCTCTCTCTCTCTCTCACATTAATGATTCGATTTAATTATATATCTATTATTCCTACCTAGATTTTTCATGCAGTGTAAAACCTTATCACGGGATTTAAACATTCATTCTCTCTCTCTCTCCTCCTCTCTCTCTCTCTCTCTCTCTCTCTCTCTCTCTCTCTCTCTCTCCATGATTTAATTTTATACGATGCTATAAGCCCATGGGCTCAACAGGGAAAAATAGCCCAGCGAGGAAAGGAAGCAAGGCAATATATACACCATAAGAAAAATAATAACCAAAATAGAATATTCTAAGAACAGTAAAGACATTAAAATAATTGCATCTTTCTTATATAAACTTTAAAAACTTCAAAGAATCAAGAAGAAAAATAAGATAGAAAAGCATGGCTAAGTGTACCCTCAAGCAAGAAGACCTCTAATCAAAGACAGAGGAAGGCCACGGTACAGAGGCTATGACACTACCCAAGACTAGAGAACAATGGTTTGACTTTGGAGTTTCCTTCTCTTAGAAGAGCTGCTTACTATACCTAAAGAGTCTCTTCTACCCTTACCAAGAGGAAAGTAGCCACTGAACAATTACATTGCAGTGGTTAACCCCCTGAGCGAGAAGAACTGTTTGGTAATCTCAGTGTTGTCAATTGTATGAAGACAGAGGAGAATTTGGAAAGAGTAGGAAAGACTATTCGGTGTATGTGTAGGCAAAGACAAAATGAGCCGTATCCAGAGAGAGGGATTCAATGTAGTACTATCCGGCCAGTCAAAGGACCTATTACTCTCTAGCGGTAGTATCTTAACGGGTGGTTGGTGCCCTAGCCAACCTACTACCGTAAATTGTGTTGTTTGAAGAAAAGTCGCGTCTGTTTCTTGTTGATACTCACAGACATTATTTCGTGATCTTTGAAGGAATTTTGACCTTTAATTACCAGAAACAAGAAATATATTTTTTCTTTTGACAGAGGCGTATATTTTGTGTATATATTTCATTATCAACAATACTTCCCAACAATCTAATGATAGAAACAAATGCCTTTTTTATCATATGAAATAATTATCAGCATTGCCAAGTTTTTTTTTTTTTTTTTTTTTTGATGGAAAGTCATATTTCATCTTTTTTCATCATCAGATATACGTACATTAATTCATTTCTCTTTGAATGCACTCGCATATTTTTTCGCCATTCTCATTAAAGAAATATACAAGACCCTAACATTAGTATGTTATCATTATTATTATCATTTATCATCCTGATTATCACTATTATACACGACCACATTCTCAATCGAAATTAGCTTTGGTGGTTAAAAGTAAGGTTCCAGAGAATAAAATAAAATTAACATGTACAATAGCTTCTACTCTAATAATATTTTACACGATTATGTTTGATAATGAAATGTTCCTAATACGTTCTATATTATTACATTTATTATACATGTAATATAAATAAATAAATATATATATATATATTTCTAGATTATATACTGGATATATATACACATATATATACACACACACATATATATACATGACATACATACATATATATATATATATATAGAATTATATATATATAATCTGAGGCCTTTGTTCTGCAGTGGATTAGTAATACTAATGATGATAAGATAAATTGTGGATCACGATGATAGGATGAAAGTATTACCTGCAATCAAGTTTTAAACTTTTCCTATAAAACTAGATACTGTCATATATATATATATATATATATATATATAGATATATATATATATATATATATCATCAGCCGTAACTAGTCCACTGCAGGACAAAGGCCTCTGACACGTCCCTTCCACTTGCGTCTGCTTATGGACTCTCTATGCCAGTTAATACCCGCAAATATTCTTAGTCGTCAATCCATCGCATTCTCTTCCTTCCCCTGCTTATTTGCAATCTATATGGACCCCATTGCGTTATTTTTATTGAGGTGTGTGTGTGTGTATATATATATATATATATATTATATATATATATATATATATAAATATATATATATATATATAATATATATATATATATATTATAGATATATATAATTAGCAAGTCCAAATAAAGAAGACGGTCATTGCCAATACTGCGACGGGACTGAGACCGACAGACCAGAGGCATGAAAAAGCCCTTTAGGCATATCACCTTCAGGCCTCCCTGGATCCCCTTAAGGCCGACAAACGAAAAGACCGGATAGGAACGATTAGCCACTGCATTTCGTCAAAAAATGCCATTCTTTACTGACACCTATTTTTTTTCCATCTTCCACCGGCTACACCACCATCAAGTTGATAGCACGTTCTACACCACGAAATTTATGCAAGTCGTTGCCATCAATTACTCTAATACCGAGGGCTTACTCTCAATCTGTTACCCGCCGAAATAATCCGCCTTGCAGCGCGTCATCCGTGTCATTTGACGCCATTTGTTTAATCAAGTACGAAGTTATCAGCACAGCAAGCCATCCGGGTGAACGGATAATAGGCAGTCAATCGACGCGTCCCACTTGACGTTATTTATGACCTTCCTCTCCCGAAAGTTAAAGGAGACTTTGAATGGCGGCTCAGGGCTTTCATTCTGCCGTGTTAAGAGAATCAGAGGAAAGGAGTTTTATGACAGTGTATGTGTGTGTGTGAGTCATGAGAATGACTATATGGGTGTCTTCAGTGGGTTGAGAAAAGTATGGGGATACGGTGTAAGGGTTTATGACATGTACAGTACGTGTGGGCAGGCGTTTATGCTAATTAATATCTTTTATTTATTTATTTCTGTCTGATCTTCTTACGTTTATTCCCATTTCTATATTTAGGAGCCTGAAAGAAACTGTTAGCTTTCTTACCTGGTATGTCTGGCACTGGTCTGACTGCTAGAGCCTTCGGCAGGCATTAATCCTTCGGACTATCAACACTGAAATACTTAGCATGCTCTACCTTGTAATTTTCATTATATCCTCGGAAACTTTCAGTAAAGAAATTCAGACAACAGTAAACTAATAAATGAAGCTCCTCAAGTTGAAAGGAAATGTAACTAAATGAAATCAAAGTGTGTGTGTGTGTGTGTGTGTGTGTGTGTGTGTGTGGTGTGTGTGTGTGTGTATGAGAGAAATGAAATCCAGAGAAGAATTTTATAGAGGCGTCTCCAGTGTGTTTGATGACTTTAAGGACTTAATGACAGTGGTTTATATAAGTGAAGTGACTGACTTTATGGGAGTACCTTAGGTCAATTTAAGATGTTATAAGGATTAGAAATAAGGACTTCATCACACCCTAAGTAGAGCTACATAAAGTATGAATATCTCACATTGCAACAGGATGTTCTGGATGAGGACATCCAATGAATGACACTGGCTGAGCAAATTACAGGAAAGAATCTGCATATAGTGTTGGTTAATCAAGCAAAAATTTTACGTTTTTATGCTTTTTATAATTAAAGAAACATTTTTGATGAAAACATTTACTATCTACATGCAATTTTTTTTTTTTTTAGTCATTTCTGTTCGTATAATTTACAACTTTTAAAAGGCTAGAGATTTTACGTGTATATATTTATGCAAAGGAACTTGTTTGCGTATATGACTTAAAATCGTGTGAAAATGTGTTTGAGCTTCGGTTAATAAAGGAAATTGTAACTATTCTGTTTTAATGCTCTAGTAATATATAAATGCAAAGATTTTAACTCGGCTCCACAAGGAACTAGAAGAGTTGGAAGATCCAGGCCTGCAAGGCTTAGGAATATGAAGCGTGAAGTGGGAGATGATGAATGGAGAAGTATTGATTTAAAAGCTCAATATAGAAACGACTGGCAAAATATAACTGAGGCCCTTTGCGTCAATAGGCGTAGGAGATAATGATGATGAATATATAAATGAATAATGATGGACTAGTTCACCAAACTTCCTTCTGGGCTCCACAAGGAACTAGAAGAGTTGGAAGATCCAGACCTACATGGCTGAGGACTATGAAGCGTGAAGTGGGAGATAATGAGTAGAGAAGTATTAATTAAAAAACAGCTCAAGATAGAGACGACGGGCGAAATGTAACCGAAGCCCTTTGTGTCAATAGGCGTAGGCGTAGATGATGATGATGATGACGAAATAAATTAGCAGAAAATAATTTTTCAAGTATTATCCGAGATGGGGAATTACCTCGAAAACAGATAAAGAAAGACAGTTAGAGCGACAAATATAAATCTAGATTATAAGCCTTTAAATTTGAGACACCAAAAAAAAAAAAAAAAAAAAAAACAACAACAACAACAACAACAAGGTCGAAGATAAAATTGAGCCAGGCACGCGTGTGAAACTTTCCGCGGTAGGTCATTACCGCGATAACAGCGACTGAGAAAAAATTTATCTCGATATTTGTCTACATGAAAATAAAAGCCTCTGGCGGCCTCCTTTAAATCAAACAGAGGCGACGTCCCATAAGTATTCGCAAGAGCTCTATCATTAGCCAAACCCTTTCATTCCTTCGCACAAATTCCCGTTTGCAAAAGTTGTATATATTCGGGAATGAGCTTCCCCCGGCCGCCCATCCAATTTTCGCGCTAATATTGCGATGATTAACTCTGTTCCAAGTCTTTGATTAGTTTCTACTAGAAAATTAGGTAAATATCAGTGAGGATCTACAGGTGATGATAGGATACAGTATTCCTACTGTTTCATTTTTTTTCTTTTTTCATTTCCACCTTTTTTTTTTGTTTAATCTATTTATTCATTTATCCTTTTTTTATTTTTTTGGAAAGAATGATAGCGTATTTCAAAGGTTCACATCAAAACTTTCAACTCCTATAAAATATGGGCAAACTAAAAGCCGATTATGGGCAAGGTCATTTTCTGGTATAAGCCAGTTCAATCTAAACCAACTACTAACCTGTTAACCTTTCTTAGCAGTAATCTTTTTTACAATTTATCAAATGACCTTTATTCTCAATAGTATTCATCCATTACCTTATCCACTAATGGGTATGCTTACTTAATTTAAATCTCTCATTTCTTCGTTTTTGAAATAGTTTTCTGAATGGTTATTAATTTCCAATGTAGAATTTGTACTACATTATCCCTGGACTACCCTAAGTAAGAGCGAAGATCAGGTGAACCGGCAACGAAATTTAAATAAAATCAAAAGCTGCTTCACATTATTATTATTATTATTATTATTATTATTATTATTATTATTATTATTATTATTATTAAGCTACAGTCCTATTTGGAAAAGCAGCATGCTGTAACCCCAAAGGCTTCAACAGCGAAAATAGCCCAGTGAGGAAAATAAACAAGGAAAAATAAAATATTTCAAGAACAGTAACATTAAAATAAATATTTCCTATATAAACTATAAAAAAAATTAACAAAACAAGAAAAAGAGAAATAATATAGAATATTGTAACCGAGTTACCCTCAAGCAAGAGAACTCTAACCCAAGACAGTGGAAGACCATGGTACAGAGGCTATGGCACTATCCAAGACTAGAGAGCAATGGTTTGATTTTAGAATGCCCTTCTAGAAGCGCTTACCCATAGCTTATTTGGTAGGTCTCTAACCATTAGAGTAGGTAAAGGTAATCTGTTATATTAGCGTTTAATCATTATATATTATAATTAGAAAACAATGGTTTGATTTTGAAGTGTCCTTCTCCTAAAAGAGCTGCTTATCATAGCTAACGAGTCTCTTCTACCCTTACCAAGAGGAAAGTGGCCACTGAACAATTATAGTGCCCTAGTTAACCCCTTGGGTGAAGAAGAATTGTTTGGTAATGTCATAGGTTGTCAGGTGTATGAGAACAGAGGAGAATATGTAAAGAATAGATTAGAGTATTCGGTGAATGTGTAGGCAAAAAGAAAATGAACCGTAACCAGAGAGAATGATCCAATGTAATACTGTCTGGCCAGTCAAAGAGCCAAATATCTCTAAGTATCTCAAAGGGTGGCTGGTGCCCTGGGCAACCTACTGCCATCAAGTTTGATCTATTATTATTATTATTATTATTATTATTATTATTATTATTATTATTATTATTATCAGTAGTAGTAGTAGTAGTAGTAGTAGTAGTAGTAGTAGTAGTAGTAGTAGTAGAAACGCACCTCATACTGATATTATAGTGTGTTATTCCGTTGGTTTTTTCTTTAAAAAAATATAGATAAGTATCAAATGTTTTTGTCTAACTATCAAAATCTAGAGATAATGCTTGGTGTTTTTCCAGATGGTGGTGCTTTTTGCAAAAATCCTAACACATGAATAGAGATCTATTTACCAAGTTCCTTAACAGAGATCTATCTACAATTAGCTTATTTTGCCAGTTATACAGGCTGAAGTTAAACCCTGCTAAAACCATAATTATAGTTATAAGTATGGACATTGGATCCTTCCCATCCATATGTTTTGATGGACAATGTTTCTTTAACTAAATGAAGTTTACTCAAAATTCTGTGATACTAGAAACATACCCGATAACCTCTCCTTCAACTGCACACACACACACACACAAAAGTTATTGATAGTCTTCCAAGAGTTTAGGAGACCTGCATACACTGAAGATGTTTTAACTCTTTCATTCTGCAATCTTTTGAACAGTTCTCCCTTCTAATCTTCTGCACCTGACTCTCACCTTGAACTGTGATGCAAAAACTTGCCGTCTACTAAATTCCCTAACCCTCAGCTGGATATTAATCTAAGGCACCGTCGTTCCATTAGCTATTTATGCATACTGTATTTTTCATAATTCTGACCATCCTTTGTTTTAAGATCTTTCTCCCAGTCTATACCAATACCATACAGTACATACGTATGCAATTCATTCTAAAAGCCTAGGTTTTTCTTTCATTATGTTTAATACTGCAGAGTATTCGGTAAGTTTTCCCCCGGTTTTGACCAAAATTACAATCAAGTGGTCAAACCGATGGAACTTAAAAGATCAAACTTATTGCACAGTATGTTACTCATCTACTTAAAGCTTATATATGTATGTATGTATGTATGTATGTATGTACACATATATTCTATATATATATATATATATATATATATCTATATATATATATATATATATATATATACTGCATATACACATAATTTCTCCTTTATTGCTTATTCTTTACCTCGTAGTGGTGCTTTCCTTTTGGGGCCACTAGGCTTATAGCATTCCGCTTTTCTAACTAGATTTGCAGTTTGCCATGTTGGAAATTAAAAACATTCTTCCAATTCCCGCATTCCAAGCAATTCTCTTTATTTCTAAGTCCAATTCCATTGACGCTAATCTCTCCTAAAAAAAATCACATCAGGGTTTACGCATTAATATCTGTAGGGGTTCGGTGTTCATTCTTCTAATATTACTGAGGTTGATATTTAATTGAATATTTTGGTCTATTTGGAATAAAGTTTAGCGATATTATTGTGCTGCTACTACTACTACTACTACTACTACTACTACTAATTCACCATCATTATCTAATAATAATAATAATAATAATAATAATAATAATAATAATAATAATAATAATGATGATGATGATGATGAAGATAATGATGATAATAATAATAATTTCAGTTCCTATCACATTTCAAGAAAAGGATTTCCCGAATGATATGGAAAAAAAAAATCATGTATTTGAGTTCGCTCACACAAGCACATACGTTGTTCTTACACACTTATGAATGTGTTTGTCCCGTTTCCGGCCCATGATTGCCAACTCGATGACACAGAAAATAACTTGATACACCGAAACTGCTTCATCAAGGCTGGGAGTGTAACATTAAGATAACGAAGGAGACTCTAATACGCGAAAATTGATAGTGTTTATTGCATCCGTCGCATTGCGTTCGATACCCATAAACAATAGACGAAATGACACGGTGGGCCGGCTTATTCTGTCATTTATTCTGTCATTTCACGCGTCCATTAAGACGGTGTGACATGTGCAGCAGTGTCTCGTAAAAATTATGTTCTTACCTACGGGGTTTTGCTGCAATGAATGTCTTATAATAGGATTTTTCATTATTATTATTACCATTCTCTCTCTCTCTCTCTCTCTCTCTCTCTCTCTCTCCTCTCTCTCTCTCTCTCTCTCTCTCTCTCTCTCCATACACACACAATATATATATATATATATATATATATAGAGAGAGAGAGAGAGAGAGAGAGGAGAGAGAGAGAGAGAGAGAGAGAGAGAGAGAGAGAGAGAGAGAGAGAGAGAGAACATAGTTTGGTTCGTAATTGGTTTACATTAATCTAACCTTATACCAGCACAGGCCCTAATCGAATGGCGACCTGAAAATATGTCCAGATCCTAAATGGGAAAAGAGATATGGTGAACACCTCTGATATAAGATTATATTTCATGAAAGTACATAATAAACATTACGTAACATAACGCCGTCAATTCTCCTGATAAGCATTTGAACATAAATGTAAACAATTAAGCCCGTATACATATGATGAATTCGTAAATGCATACACGCATTACACATATTTATGTGTGCGTATGTGTTTATACGAGATTGATGTATTTCATATAAAAGTTCCCGGCATGAATAATTCCTTGAAAACATTTGAGTTATGAAATATTTTTTCCTATACGTTTTTCAAAGATTTTTCCCTGGACTCTTGGATACTTTGGCTCATTACAAAAGGATTTACCTTTTATAGTAACAAATGAAAAAATCAAGATAAATTTGTCCCCAAATTTTCGCTAAACATAGGTAAGCACACCCATACTGAATTCTTATGATCATTATTTCGTTTTCTTTTTGATTTTTTGACATATTTATCGTTTATGAACTGGAAAAGACAAAACAACACATAATAACCCAACTACTTCCAGATGAACAACTTCAACAACAACAACAACAACAATAATAATAATAATACTAATAATAATAATAATAATAATAATAATAATAATAATAATAATAATAATAATAATACTGATAATGATATAAAATAAAAGCTTATCAGAGCGGTAGAAATGAACTCGTTTTCCCACGTGTCCAAAAAAAAAAAAAAATAACTTAAAGAATTTAAGAAAATACTAATTATTTGATATTCAATTTGCAAATAAGAGAGCAAAAATTTACACTTCCACAATAAACGTACTGAAAGTCGAAGAATATATAAGTATAAAGAACTGACCATAAGATTCCATTGCAATAAAACCCTAAAATGATCATAAAAATTTATGCTAATATATAAACCTAATTCTTAACAAAATAAAAGCTGAGGAAAACGAAAATGTTAACAAAACAACATACAAAAGTGTTTTTGTTTCTTTTGAGACACCTGAATCTAAAGTGAAATAAATAAAAAACAGACAATAAACTAGACGGGCACTTAGTAGAGCGAAGACCTCCGCCACTGCAGCTCATTTTTCTACCTTTTGCTCGACCTTTACCTTGATCTTAATATGTTTTTTACTCAACAGTTAATCCCTGCAAGTTTCATTACTCTACGATTAAATTTGTGGCCAAGAAGCTGTTCACAAACAAACAAACACACAAACTGGGGGTAAAACCTGACCTACTTCCAACTTCGTAGAGAAGGTAAACATGAATCTATACAGAAACAAAAATCTATCAAGCCCTAAAATATGAATTTAACAGAGGTACAAAAGTTTAACATGCACTAATTATCTCCAGTGCAGTATACATGGATATTAATATCTAAATAAAATAAGAACCTACTTCGGAATAAAATAAAAATTAATTCTTTTTTTTTTTTTGGCACACATCTGATCTCGGAAAGTTTAAAGGTCAAAGATAAATTATGAAAAAAAAAATATTTCTAATTCTTAAGTGATTATTCCAGATCTCCTATGACACTCATTTAGTGAGTCCGGTCCTCCTTTTCATTTGCCAATTACATATTAGAGATTATTTCAATTTAACAACTTTCTCTCTGGTATCATTGCTGTGTCTA
Organism: Palaemon carinicauda; assembly: GCF_036898095.1. NCBI lineage: Eukaryota > Metazoa > Arthropoda > Malacostraca > Decapoda > Palaemonidae > Palaemon > Palaemon carinicauda. Next base: position 33,525,133 of record NC_090738.1, read on the forward strand.
AGTAGGCATGTCTTTATTTTCACTTGAATATCAGGCCGTATTAATAAAAAATATCATTGGACAGAAAAACATCTACAATAAAGAGTTTACTAAGACATATACACGTAAAAAAATAAATAAAAGAAATCTATATCATGAGGTTTAAGTAGCTAAGTTCATAGCCTTCTTCGAAGAAAATGCCAATGCGTGTACGAAAGAGACATCTATGGAAAAAAAAGAAGTAAAAAAAAAAAAGAAATCTGCTATATAGCGGTCCCCCAGGCGTTTAGTACCAATCCAAATTGTTAGAAGGGAAACTTCGATTCGAAAAATTGCTTCGTAATCTACAAGCAAATCTAAAAAGAGTAGTATCCTGTGGTTAAGTGACTGCGAGAGGGGGAATTACTTGCGGTCGGTGTCTACTAAGAAAACGGTCTTTATTGGGGTCTGGAACAATGAGCAGATATCACTTTAAGCGTCGCAGAAACTCGAGGAGGAGGGATACGCCAAAAAGAGAAATTCAAACGAATGAAGTAAAACTTAGTTTGCTCTGTTCTGTATAGATTGTTTTGCCTCATGCAAGACACGGGCTCTTGCGTTGGCAGCCCGTAACCGAATGTGATTTGAATTTACTTCAATTTACTTAGAAATAGGGAAAAATTTGGTGAAATTTCAATATATCAATTAATTGAAGATATGGATGACATTAAAATGAAGAATAAAAAAAAATTGAAAAAAAATTATGGTTTGGTTAACTTCTAACTTCAATAAATCAAATAGATTAGGACTGAAAAGGTTTGCAAATGTTGCTTGTTTTTTTCCATTGGGTTTGCTTACATTAATCAGTAAACAATTAAAAAGAATTAAACTTGTGCTTGTTCGGTCTATAGAGGTTAGGATGACAAATTTAATTAAACAAAATTAAGAATGAAATAAGTAAGTTACAACTGTGACAAGTTTTGAAAATTAATTTGCAAAATTAAATGAATTAAATATTAGAGATTACGCCGACCTTTACAGTTTGGATACAAATACAAAATTCAAAGATAAGAATAAAAAAAATGATAAGAAGTGTAGCTAGTAAGTGTAGCGGGTCATTAACAATGAGATAAAAAAAAAAAATTAATACAACGGGACACGAATACGAACAGAAAAAACTGAGTTTTCTTTATTCTTTAAAGGAATAACGAAAACAAAAATCCTGAAGGTGTAAATAGCGGCAAGAAAGCCAAAGAAATATTGAAGATAACATATGTAAATAAAAAATTCGAAGGAAATCAGTTTACGAGTACGCTCTCTGGATAGCTTCATATAAATAAAAGATAATAAATAAATAAATAAATAAATAAATAAATAAATAAATAAATAAAAGATAATATTATCAATGAATAATCGAATACTTAAAACCTTCCGTGAATCAACTTACTCAAAACCACAAAAAAAAAAAAAAAAAAAAAAAAAAATATCCTTCCCCTTTTTCTTAACACACGAAATAACGTACAATTACATTGATATATAAATAAACTGATCAAAACTGAAAAAGAATTATGTGTGAAAAATATATGCAAACCCTTCTTGTGATGAAACTTAATAATAAGGATAAGAAAAAAATTAAAATAATATTCATAATTAAAAAAAAAAATAATCTGATTATTGATCATCGCAGCTAATTGAAATAGATTCAGTTATCACAACTGAGGAAAAAAGTGCCTTTACATATGAGAGAGAGAGAGAGAGAGAGAGAGAGAGAGAGAGAGAGAGAGAGTATTCATCAAAATAAACGTATTTTTCATAAGACATAAAAAAGAAAAAACTACTGAATGTTGCAATGACTTTTCTCAAAATGAACCTCGGCTTTCATTTTTCAGGAATCTAAAAAAGTAATGGAATAAATACAGCTTCTTGAAGAGAAAGATACGAAAAAATAAAACAAAAAATGAAAAAGGGGAAGATGGTGTAAAACACGGTGATAAAGAACTAAAAAGAAAGATATCAGTAATGAGAAAAAGAATTCGAGAAATAAAGTAAAAGATAAGATATCAGGAATAAGAAAAAAGAATTCGAGGAAAAAGTAAAAGAGAAGATATTAATAAGAAGAAGGATTGGAGGAAAAAAAGAACAACAACAACAACAACAAGAGGAAGAAGATGAACAAAATAGAAGAGGTATATAGAAGAGAAGAAGATAAAGAAAACCGTAGCGAAGACTAAAATAGAGGAAAAAAAGACAAGGAAGATGAACAAAATAGAAGAGGTATATAGAAGAGAAGAAGATTAAGGAATCCACAGAGAAGACTAAAATAGAGGAAAAAAAAAGACAAGGCGAGCGAGGTGGAGAAGAATAATCAGAAAGCCACTGCAGGGCAGAAACAGTGTCAGCCAACGGGAGCGACATAATTATACAGCCAATAATGGGTGACTGCGGGTTTGCTATACCCTACGATATTTGAGTCGTGGTTGCTTCCAACGAGGATGACCCTTATTGGCATAATCCATAAGGATGAATATCAATGGAGGAATTCGAAAATACGGGGTTACAGTGTCTTGAATTTGTCACATCAGCAGATCGAAAAAGCCTTTGGGAAGGATATAAAAAAGTGAATAATATCAAATTAGCTCAATTTCTTACAAGGGTGCATTTCAAACTGCCGCTTCGAAAGAAAGGAAGGGACCAATTTTCTTCTATCCTTAAAGATTATAAAGTTAAGAACGCCGTTCTCAGTCGAATTTATTCTATCCTTGAAGAATACAAAGTTAAAAACGCAGTTCTCAATTAAATTCATTCTATTCTTTAAGATTACAAAGTTAAGAACACCATTCTCAGTTGAATTTATTCTACCCTTAAAGATTACAAAGTTAAGAACGCCGTTCACAGTTGAATTTATTCTATCCTTAAAGATTACAAAGTTAAGAACATCGTTCTCAGTTGAATTTCTTCTATCCTTAAAGATTACAAAGTTAAGAACAATGTTCTCAGTTGAATTTATTCTATTTCTAATATTACAAAATCAAGAACACCGTTCTCAGTTGAGTTTATTCTATCCTTAAAGATGACAAAGTTATGAACACCGTTCTCAGTTTAATTTATTCTATCCTTAAAGATTACAAAGTTGAGAACACCGTTCTACGTTTAATTTATTCTATCCTTAAAGATTATAAACTTAGGAACACCGTTCTCAATTGAATTTCTTCTATCCCTTAAGATTACAAAGTTAAAAACACTAATAAATCATTCTATTTCCGTAAGAAGAAACATTAGAACGATTTGCATTTTGCTTGGCTAGTGCTCTTTATGACCACACTCAGAAACAATTCTGACCACTCAGTAGCACCAGTAATGGTCATTTTGGCCATTAATGGCCCACCACCATGATTCCGCTCAACCTTATAAAAACCAGTAACTGCCATTACCATAATGACTATCACTGTCATCAAGGCCGTTTCCGTCACTGTCTTTATGATTATCAATATCATCCATAACAATAAATGAGACGCTTCATCAGCTCTAATAACAACGCCGCTAATAACAACAACTGCAGCAACAACGATAATGATAAAAAATGGAAGAGATTTACTGGATATGTCGCCTCGATTACCGCTAATCATCGTGATAAACACGATCAAGTGTAAGAAGCGCTACATTGATATACCCATTGAGTGGGATCGGATCCCTTCTCTCTCTCTCTCTCTCTCTCTCTCTCTCTCTCTCTCTCTCTGAGAAACATGCACGTCCGCATGGACATACACACAAACATACATGCATGCAAATGCATACAATGTCTGATGTGACCATTGAAAATTACTCCTTTACATTCTAGCCGTCCAACGTGTAAATTCATCCTCTCTCTCTCTCTCTCTCTCTCTCTCTCTCTCTCTCTCTCTCTCTCAATAAATAAATATATATATATATATGTGTGTGTACATGTATAAAAATATATAAACATGGATACACGCACACACCCACATATATACTTATATATATATATATATATATATATGTATATATATATATATGTATATATATGCATATATATATATATATATATATTCAACTGTAAATCTCTCCCATTCTCCTCGTCATGCAACTAATACTCTCTCTCTCTCTCTCTCTCTCTCTCTCTCTCTCTCTCTCTAATGGGATGGTTACGCTTTGAGGTCCTATTGTCCCAAATGAGGGGGTCCTTTGTGGAGAAGTGCATGAAATGTCTACAATACGACGTCATTTTGTCACCCGCTAATACATGTCATCATCCTTTGAACAAAAACTGTAATGATAACTTATATAAATTATGATATAACGCTTTGGCGTTCGCTGGATGGAATGGCGTGGATAGAAAAGGTGGGGAGGGAAAATTGATAAAAAAAAAGGGTAAAAAAAAAGAATTCGAGAGTTTGAGAAGATGTAGGAGGTTCAAGATGAAGAATGGTGAGATTAAAAACGATTAAGTGAAGAGATGGATAAATGATAATACTATTCTGGCACAAATATATATATATATGTATATATATATATATATATATATATGTGTGTGTGTGTGTGTGTGTGTGTGTGTGTATCAATTGGCTGAAGAGAGGATTTGCAAATTCAGAAAATGTTGGATTACTAATTTATATAAGCCATGAAAAAAAAATCGATACGTTTGTAAAAGAGAAAAATAGATAACCACAGATATATGAAATGTGGAACAGACTTAGGATAGGAGTAGATTTTAAAGTCATATGAGTACATAACATATTTATCGATTTATGCTTATATATATACAAAATGTCTTTATCTTTTACCTCTATATATATATATATATATATATATAAATATATATATATATATAGTAATGTATATATATGT
>NC_090738.1:33534956-33557456 GCF_036898095.1 Palaemon carinicauda
ATATATATACATATATATATATATACACACACACATATATATATATATATATATATATGCAGTAACTTGTAATCTGTGAAATGAAAATTGTTTATAAAAAAAAATAAAATTTGCAATCCACACCCACCAGCCACTGGAAATATAACCACCATTGATCGATACATAGAAATAAATTATATATATATATATATACATATATATATAGGCCTATATATATATATATATATATATATGTGTGTGTGTGTGTGTGTATGTGTGTGGATTGATATATGTATACCTTTTACGTGAACACCAAAACTTACGTGTGTATATGCCTTATTTATATATATATATATATATATATACACACACACACACACAACGCATCATCTACGTACAAATGTATGTATAGGCATACATGAAGCCACAACATAAGCACCGCATATTCCCAAAATATTCCTTTTTCGTTAAACAAACTCACTCAAGGCTGCAAAACTGATGCGAAGAACTGTAATTCTGTAACATTACGAGTCATGCCGTCAAAGGAAAACTTCCCATAAATATCTGAAGCTGTGATTTGGAGAGATGAAAAGAAAGCGAAAATAGAAATCAAATAATGGGAAAACTTTTATGAATCAGTGGTGACACAAAATCAACGGGTTTTTACCCCCGCCAACGAAGTTTGAATGTTATGTGTTAGCCCCTGCGTGTGTGTGTTTGTTTGTGAACAGCTTCCTAGCCACAATTTTAATCGTAGAGTAATGAAACCCGCATGGATTGACATGGAAATTATTAAATTATGGAAGGACAAAGGTCAAGGTCACGGTCAAGCAAAATGCCAAGAAATAAGCTGATGTGGCGGAGGTGTGCGGTCTACTGAGTGCCCCTCTAGTTCCTTCTCTGTTTCGAGGTTGGTTTTACCTAAAGAGGAATGAATGCAATGAGAATCATTCAGTGTATTGGCTTTCTCATGCAGAAAAACCCTCCTTGAATAAATCATAGTACCTATAAACTGGACGGCTACAATAGTACATGCGTTAATGAACCAATAAAAGGTTTGTATGAAAATTAAAGACTGAAACAATTCATACCATTCAATTTTACAGTTACAAGCATTTATTTAATATTATTTGTTTAATTTGGTCAATAAAAAATAAAGACAACATAAACCTAAAAATATATACAGCCGATTGATTTTCGAGATTGTGCATTTTCTACAATGTGCTAATATATTTGCAATGAAAACTAAAAGTTGCACGACTATTGTCATTAACATAAGAATTTCGCAAATATTTACGGCATTTAAAACCTTAAAAAGATAAATTCAAATAGAGGAAATGAATGTTGTAGCTTTGATTTAATTTTATTCTTCTATACTCTCATTAAAAAATAAACAAATCTATTCTATTGAACGATGAATTAAATTTCATGCGAAAATTAACCGATTTGCACTTTATTTACATCTCGTATAAAAGTTTCATTATTTAGAATTAGAATTAGATACGTCGTCAGCAATTCAAGGGAGATGCAGTATTTAATTCGCTTAAACTAGACCTACATCTTTGGAACTAAATCAAACATGAATGTACACACATATACAAATTATATATACATATATGAATGAAAATCAACATAATATCGTGTTAAAAAAAAATACATTTGTACCTCATAATAGGATCCAACCCTAGTCTCTTCATTTGATAGTGACTATGTTTTTCATTTGAAGACACTAGGGTTCGAGCCCAGTTTTAGGTAGAAATTTATATATATGTATATATATACACATATATATATATGTATGTGTATACTGTATATATATACATATATATATATGTGTATATATACAGTATATACATATCTATACACACACACACACACACACACATATATATATATATATATATATACGTTCATTTACGCCTTTTTATTTCTTTATAAGGGTGTAAAATATGTATTCATAGTGTGAGGTTGCATATATATATATTATATATATATATATATATATGTATATGTATATATGTATATATATATATATATATATAAGAACAAATGTTTGATTATACACGAAATTCTTTAATATCGATGGGCGAGATAAATTCTAATATGTAACACTAATGTATATGCCCCGTCAAAAATGATATATAATATTTAGATAGCTATGCACACTCACACGTAGATTAAACCCTTCCCACACCGCCCACTTTCCTAACTACAACTCCTCTCACCAGGGTATGACTTCTCCCTCTCCCCCTGACCGAGGGACGGGGGAAAGACCGAGAAGTTATATTATTATTATTATTATTATTATTATTACTTGCTAAGCTACAACCCTAGTTACTAAAACAGGATGCTATAAGCCCAAGGGCTCCTACAGGGAAAATAGCCCAGTAAGGAAATGAAATAAAGAAATAAACAAACTCCAAGAGAAGTAATTAACAATTAGAATAAAATAGTCTAAGAACAGTAACCACATTAAAATAAATCGTTTATATATAAACTAAAAAAGTTAGAGAAACAAGATGATGTGCCCGAGTGTACCCTCAAGCAAGAGAACTCTACCCCCAACAAAGTGGAAGACCATGGGACAGAGGCTATGACACTACCTAAGACTACAGAACAATGGTTAGATTTTGGAGTGCCCTAGAAGAGCTGCTTACCATAGCTAAGAGTCTCTTCTACCCTTACCAAGAGGAAACCAGCAACTGAACAATTTCAGTGCAGTAGTTAACACCTTGAGCGAAGAATTGTTTGATAATCTGTGTTATCAGGTGTGTGAGGACAGAGGAGAATATGTAATTAATAGACCAGACTAATTGATATGTGTGTGTGTGTGTGTGTGTGTGTGTAGATAAAGGGAAAATGACCCGCAACCAGAGAGAAGGGTCCAATGTACCACTGTCTGGCCAGTCAAAAGACCCAATACCTCTCTAGCTATAGCGGTATTATCTCAACGGGTGGAACAATCTCGTAATAGAAAGTTCCTTGTAATATATTAGATTATTTTTACAAGTCGTAATTAATCAAGGCTTATACTTTGATTTAAATAAACATCATAAAATTTATCAATTCAATGATGTACCCCATTCTCTGTATCTACTTTTTTCAATTTCAATGTTTATCACTTCATAACTTCATTGTAGTCTCTCTCTCTTTAATGAACACAAATTTATAGTATGTTTCATTATCTCTTTTATAGTAAAGGGACTTCAAGGAACACTTCAGTGAATAACGGAAAATCTACGACAATGCATACCAATCTCATGGAGCTCTTAAACCTTGTAAAAACTTCAATACAAAACACGTTCTTTATAACACGTAGCCAAAGAATATAAATATAGGCAACATACACATACAGAAGAGATGAGACACGCTTATTGAATGTTGCCACATGGGGGTCATCGATGACCGCCATATGGAAACATTCAATAAGTGGTATCGGAGGGTGAAGATGTTCAGAGGTGGTGGTGGTGTTGATGGTGGACTTGGTGGTAGTCCAGGATCATTTTATTGGTTTAACGGATACCGTAATCTTGTGGTCTACCTAAACATCCATACACACACAAACACACACACACACAGATGATGGATTGACGAGCTAAGAAAATTGGCGGATATAAACTGATATAAAAAGACCATAAACAGACGGAAGTGGAAGAAAGTCAGAGGCTTTTGTCGTACAGTGGACTAATTACGGCTGATGATGATGATGGTGATGATGAGATATATATATATATATATATATATATATATATTCAAATTAGAGTTAAACAAAGCCAATTTATAGGCTAACTTGACTATTTAATAACTGAATGCTGTAAACGATTATATGTATAAGAACACTACTGCTGATTTTTAAACCTATCGTATAAAACGTAGACTATAATCTCCTTAATTGAAAAATAAAATAAGGAAACAATCTCATTTCCAAATAATGGGACTTATATTTTCAACATGTAGGCTAACCTATAAATTACTTAATGTAGTCAATCACGTTATAAGGATTTAGTTATAAGGATGAGTGTATATAAATATATATGGGTTATGCATAACCCGAGAGTCAAAAGCATCACAAAATTATTACCTGTAACAATTATATAGCCGAGAAACACGAGTATGTTCTCATAATAAAACGAATTGCTATTTGCACTGTATATACTGTATAGCTAGAATAATTGCAGGTTTTCTTCTTAAATGTTCAAAATACATCTGGATGATACCAAAATTTACTTGGTCTTAAAACACCTAACTCTGTTAACTCATATCATACCCTATTCCCTAGGCCTAGTCCTATGTAGTTCATGAACTCTCTAGACCTGGTTCTATGTATCATATGAACTCTAGGCCTAGTCCGATGTATCCTACTAATAACACGCTATATTTGTTTAGTATAACTGTTGTTTTACGTATTTAAAAAGTAAAATTAAGACTTATTACCTTGTATTCCAAATGGGATATCACTGCGATGGCCTACGATATCCAGTTGAAAAAGTTTCCTCATTACAAAAGGAGACAGCCAAACCTCGTCATCTGCCGTGTAGTATTCCATTACAAATTCGTTTAATGGAGAGGTAATCTATGGTGTATTGATGGCTAAATGGAGTCTTCTCTACCATCACATGCACTACGCAATTGATCACTACAGCCGAGCTCTCTTCAACTATTTGGTTTACCCTTGGATGTGGTGCAGGGTGGCGCTCCGGTTCCCGATTGGTTTGTTTTCGTGTATGAGAGTTTCTCTGTAACGCCGAATCCACCTAATGCTTCGTTTAAACAAAATATGCGCACAATATATTTAATACTTGTATGATGGCTGGCTATGGCGACGAATGCTATTCGCCTTTCCATTAACGTTTCCATTGTCAGAGGGAAAGGTGCCGAAAGACAAGTTCAACCACTGCTACCCACGCGCACACTAAAGGCACTCATTTGATTTCCCCTCATATGTGAACCAAACAAGTTGGTGAAAATAAAGAAAAAAAAAGATTCCGAAGTTCTTTAATTCGCGTAGGCTATTTACAGTCTTTACTTTATCTGTTTTAACTGTTGCCTTAGTTTTATAACTGTTGTGTTATCTCATATAATAAGCAATATATAAGATTCATCAGCATCGTGTGCTGGAAGGTTAAAAATCACCGTTTCGAGCTGCAGTGCTGCCAACCGATCCCCACAAGTCTGTGAATTTTTCTTCACCTCATTAATCACGTCTTCGTTAAACGCAATTCGTGGGGGATTGGTATGCCTGTTCATATCAAAGCTTTGCCTTTTATTATTTGCTAATTTGGAAAAAAAAAAAAAAACCGCTTAAATATATAAATGAAACAAATTTTATAATTTAATTTCTGTATAGCTCTGGAATAATTACACACTTCCATCTCAAATGTTTACGATACATTTGGTTGATAACAAAATTTACTTGGTCTTAAAACACGTAACTCTGTTAATTCATATCAGACCCTATTCCCTAGACCTAGTCCTATGTAGCTCATGAACTCTCTAGACCTGGTACTATGTATCCTATGAACTCCCTAGGCCTAGGCCAATGTATCCTACTGATAACACATTATATTTGTTTAGTATAACTGATGTTTTACATATTTAAAAAGTAAAATTAAGACATTACCTTGTATTCCTAATGGGACACCAATGCGATGGCCTACGATATCCAGTTAAGAATGTTTCCTTATTACAAAAGAATACTGCGCATTCACTACACAACTGATAAGCTACTGTTTGAGCTCTCTTCCCTCTGATGTCGTGCAGGATGGCATTCCGGTTCCCGATCGGTTTGTTTTCGTTTATTCGAGTTTTTCTAACGTCGAATCCACCAATTGCTTCGTTTACACCAAATATACGGACAATATATTCAATACTTGTATGATTGCTGTCTATGGCAACGAATGCTATTCGCCTTTCCATTGAAGTTTCCATTGTCAGCGGGAAAGGTGCCGAAACACAATTTCAACCACTGTTACCCACGCGCACACTAAAGACACTCATTTGATTTCCCCTCACTTGTGAACCCAACTATTTGGTGGAAAAAAAAATCCAACATTTTTGCTTCGCGTAAGCTATTTACATTATTTGCTTAATCTCTTATATTTGTTGCCTTATTCAGTTTTTTTTAATTGCTGTTAACAGTATATAAGATTTGTAAGCATCGGGTGCTGGAGCGTTAAAAATCACTTTTGCGAGTTGCAGGGCTGCCAACCCAACCCCACACATTGGTGCATTTTTCTTCACCTCATCAATCACGTCTTGGTTAAACACAATTCGTGGGGATTGGTATGCCTGTTCGTATTAAAGCTTTATTTACATTTTTTATTTGCTAATTTTGAAAAACGCTTAAAAAGATATATGAAACGATATTTATGGATTTCTGTATAGCTCTACAATAATTACATGTTTTCGTCTCAAATGTGTAAGATACATTTGGTTGATAACAAAATTTACTTGGTCTCTAAACAGCTAAGAATGTTACCTCATCTAAAGGTCCAGTCACACATGCATGTTTAGGCCAGCCGTATTATCACGTATCAAAAAGTGCACGTATAACGTCAGTACAACGCAGTTCGCTGGTTCGTGCAACGCAGTAATTGTGGAAACGTCCCAGCAACCTAGGACGTACCTTGCCGTATGAACGGTACCTCGTGGATACCTGGCGGTACGGCGAGGGCCACGTATATTGTGGGCAGCTCACAATATACGTGGGTCGTCACGTATCCGTGATTGTACTTGACTATACGTTGGGCGCACGGGAGGCCAACCTAGGGGCAACCGGAACATACGTGAACATACGTAATGTATAACGTCAGTGCTAAGGAAGCCCAACGCCATCTTCACGTATTGTGGCTGTTTCCCCGCCAAACACGCCAACCCACGCCACCGCCAGGTAGCGTTAAGGCAGCGGCGCGGCAACGTGGCTTCAGTGTGACAGAGAGAGCCGTACGGCTGGCCTAAACATGCATAAAAAAAACCCCTAAAACACGAAGAAACAAAGGAGCTACCAAATATAGTAAAACCAGAGCAAGTGTGAAACTTCATCCCGATAATAACCATTCGATTTCGGTTATTATTATTATTATTATTATTATTATTATTATTAAATGCTAAGCTACAACCCTAGTTGGAAAAGCAGGATGCTATAAGCCCAGGGGCCCCAACAGGGAAAATAGCCCAGTGCGGAAAGGAAATAAGGAAAAATAAAATATTTAAAAATAATAGTTGGATGGTGAATGACTGTCAGGTACCACCCAGCACCCTTTTTATACCTGGGAGTATAGAGGAGGCATGCCTGGCACCAACCTCGCGCTGATATACCTCTGACGAAAGTCTGACGTAGCTCTGACGTTTCTCTGACGTAGCTCTGACGTAGCTCTGACGGCACTTGACGTACCACCTACGTCACCATACCTAGTAAAGACGTTATGCTTGCGTGACCCTTCACGTACTACCTGGAAGTATGTCCATACAGTAGGTCCACATAACGTATGCACAACGTAAGTACAACGCACAACGGCTGCCACTCACGCACTACGTCACACTAACGCAGTACTAACGTCATACTGACGTGCGTAGGTGCAACGTAGGTGCAACGTTGTGCGGCACAATTCAATACCTGTGTGGGCGTGGTTAAAAACGCACGTTTGGCCGCGTATGGGCATACGGGAGGACATACCGGGTGAGAACATGCATGTGTGACTCTACCTTAAGACCTTACTCCCTAGGCCTAGTCGTATGCAGCTTACTGATAGCACATTAGTTTTGTTGAGTATAACTGATATTTTACGTATTCATAAAATGCGAATGGTAATGCCGCAGAACGTGTCCGGATATATATATATATATATATATATTTGTGTATATATATACATTGTATATATATGTGTATATATATGTATCTGTATGCATATATATATATATATATATGTGGGTGTGTGTATGCATATATATACACATATATATGCATACACACATACATACATATATATATATATATATATACATATATGTGTATATATATATATATATAGATAGATAGATAGATAGATACACACACGTGTATATATATATATATATATATATCAGACACTTGCTCTTTATTATATAGGGGAGAAAAAAGTCCTAAGTATATGATAAAAAAAATCCGTATAAATTGAAACCCTTTCAAAAACACGAAATCATTGCCAACCTGAAAGCAAAATGACTCTCAAAAGAAGATAAAGTATGTAATTTTCTAGGTAATAATTCCAAAAGCAAACCCCCTACTGAGAGATCTACATGAAATAAAAAACCCTGATAATTCTCTAAAGCTTCCTTGAGTGCTTGCAGTAAAAAGCCGGATATATGGTATATTAACGCTCACTCTACCGATGAATATCAAAATTAGGCCAATAAAGTCAGTCTGTACTTAGCGCAAAAATAAGTCAAACGTTATTAAAAAATTCTTGCGATTCGATAATTGCGGAAAATGACGTGAAATTGGGATAATAGTTGCCTCGCCAATATCCTGAACATCATCCTATAAGCGGCCGAGTATGACATTAACACTAATAATGACTTATATCACTTGACATCCGTTTACAAGCAAAGACTAAAGCTTAGGTTACGACGAACTCAGCGTCGATTCATGATACTCATTTATTTTTTCTCTCTCTCTCTCTCTCTCTCTCTCTCTCTCTCTCTCTCTCTCTCATATACTGTATATATATATACACACACACATATATATATATATAAATATATATGTGTGTGTATATATATATATCCATACATATATATATGTACATTACATATATACATACATATATACACAAACATATATATATATATATATATATATATAGCCTTGTGTTCAAAATCTAATGTAATGAAAAATGGCATAACATACCATAAAGGGTATCATCATTAACATTTATTAATCATTACAATTATCATCATTACAATCATTATCATAATCCTCATCCTCATAATCCCTAAAATCGTAAATATTATATTTTTGGGGGCGGTAACAGATTCCTGGATTTAGAGTGGAGGTTCCGGCCTACTTCCAGCCTTCTTCCAGCTTCCATAAGGAATCCATCACTTTCTTCAACATGTATTCGGCCTCTAATCTTTCCCGGTTCCTTTTCAATGATTTTGGTATGGAGTCTAGTGCTCCGACAATTATGGTTACGTTCTTTACATGCATAGGTAGTAGGTTGGCCAAGGCACCGTTGAGATACTACCGCCTTAGTGTTATGTGGTCCTTTGACTGGCCAGACAGTACTGCATTGGATCCTTCTCTCTGGTTACGGTTCACTTTCCCTTTACCTACACATACACCGAATAGTCTGGTATATTCTTTACAGATTTTCCTCTGTCCTCATTCAACTGACAACACTGAGATTACCAAACAATTCTTCTTCTCCAAAGGGGTAAACTACGGCACTGTAATTTTTAGGGGGTACTTTCCTCCTGGTAAGGGTAGAAGAGACTCTTTAGCTATGGTAAGCAGCTCTTCTAGGAGAAGGACACTCCGAAATCAAACCATTGTCCTCTAGTCTTGGGTAGTGCCATAGCCTCTGTACCATGGTCTTCCACTGTCTTGAGTTAGAGTTCTCTTGCTTGAGGGTACACTCGGGCCCAGTATTCTATCTCGTTTCTCTTCCTCTTGATTTGTTAAATTTTTCATAGTTTATAACTTTATATAGGAAATATTTATTTAAATGTCATTGTTCTTAAAATATGCTATTTTTCTTTGTTCCCTTTCCTCACTGGCTATTTTCCCTGTTGGAGCCCCTGGGCTTATAGCATCTTGCTTTTCCAACTAGGGTTGTAGCTTAACAAGTAATAATAATAATAATAATAATAATAATAATATCTCAAAATATTTTTCCGTTCAATTTGATGCTTTTCTCTCTTTATCTCCCGTATCTTCGACTCTTCTATGTACGATACTTTCTTCGTCTTGTCGACCAGAAAGCCGTCTGATATATTATTATTATCATTATTATTATTATCATTATCATTATTATTATTATTAGCTAAGCTATCACCCTAGTTGGAGAAGCAAGATGCTATAAGACCAAGGGCTCCAATAGGGTAAAATAGCCCGGTGAGGATTGGAAATAAGGAAATAATTAACAAGTAGTGAAAAATTAAAATTAAATATTTTAAAAACATTAACAAGAATAAAACAGATATTTGATATATATAAACTATAAAGGGACTTACGTAAGCCTGTTCAACATAAAATCATTTGCTGCGAGTTCGAACTTTTGAAGTTCTACTATGCTTATTATTGTTGTTGTTGTTGTTATTGATGTTGTTGTTGTTGTGTTGTTGATGTTGGTAATATTATCAACAATTTCATAATTATTATAAAATTTTATAAAAAGAATTATTTTTTCTTCAAAACAACCAATCACAATCGCATCCGTTTACGCATCTGCTATTTGGTTAATATATAAGACAGATGCGCAGACCTACCAAAATGGTTTTCAATTGGCCACTATGAATACCCAGTTTAACTTCTTAAAAATAA
The DNA here is from genome assembly GCF_036898095.1 of Palaemon carinicauda. Lineage (NCBI taxonomy): Eukaryota > Metazoa > Arthropoda > Malacostraca > Decapoda > Palaemonidae > Palaemon > Palaemon carinicauda. The sequence continues at coordinate 33,545,458 of NC_090738.1, forward strand.
ACTGTTGATAAATCAAAGACAAAGTTCCTCTATTTTTTAAACAACTGAATCAAAGTACTTGGGTCATCTTCAAACAAATGCAGTAGGCACAAAGACCTTCTTCTACTACACTTTAAGGATGGTGTGTTGGACAGACTTCCGTATCCTTAGAAGTCTGGTCCATTGCCTTACAAGCCTAGATATCAATTATCATCTGGACTATGTGTAAGACTCAAATTGACGTCCTACAGTATCGAGACTTGTGAAATGGAATAGAATAAGAAATAAAAATGAGAGAGAGAGAGAGAGAGAGAGAGAGAGAGAGAGAGTGAATAGTTTTACACGCAGAAACATACATATATATATATACACACACACACACACACACATATATATATATATATATATGTATGTATAGGTATATATGTATATAAATACATATATACATATATATATATATATATATATACATACATACATATATGAGGCCTTTTAAGTCAATAAGCGTAGCAGAAGATCAATTTTATATATATATATATATATATATTACATATATATACAATATATACAATATGTACATATATATATATATATATATACACATATACATTTATATAAATCATTTTAATAGCATTCAAAATTGGATAATACCAACAGGAAACGACAAATTTTCTCCTAATATCTGCAAAACCGGAACGAAATATACTACACCAAAGACTTCCTATTCATTATGAAATATTTACTTTTATCAACTGGCAGCAGGTTGCGTAGAAAATTGCAGTCTAATGAGGTAATTCTACGAACTATAAAATACGTGAACCGAAATAGCATAAAAAAGAACATATCTCTTAACACTTCAGAGTAATTTCCCTTCTTATTATATATATATATATATATATATATATATAAATTATATATATATTTATATATATACATATATATATGTATATATATACATATATTTATACACACACACACACATATATATATATATATATATAATGTGTGTGTGTTAATTTTCTTTCTGGAGCCCCTTCCATCCTAAGAAGGTACGCATAATATTGTAAAAAAAATATTACTTAGTCTGTGACTACATTTATTTACTTAGCTATTTAATCTATCTATCTATCTACTTATTTATTAATCTCTCTCTCTCTCTCTCTCTCTCTCTCTCTCTCTCTCTCTCTCTGTATATAATATATATATATATATATATACATATATATATATATACATATATATATATAAATACACACATTATATATATATATATACATATATATACATATATATATATATATATATATACACATGTCTGTAATACAGGTATGTATTACATGTATACCTTTATGTACAGTTTATGATCTATGTTAATTGCACATTAAGCATTAAGTTTTCCTTGAAATAACTTAAGCCCGAAGAGGATATAATTATAAATAAGATTATTTGCTAAATCCGGGATTTCCATCTTCGTCTTTTAAAGTGTTTGATACTAAAGCATAAATAACAGTGTCATTTCATCTCAATAAAATTCACAATGTTTGTGTAGGTAGTAGGTTGGCCTGTGGACCAGCCGCCCGTTGAGATACTACCGCTAGAGAGTTATGGGGTCCTTTGACTGGCCAGAAGTACTACATAGGACCCTTCTCTCTGGTTACGGTTCATTTTCCCTTTGCCTACACAGACACCGAATAGTCTGGCCTATTCTTTACAGATTCTCCTCTGTCCTCATACACCTGATAACATTGAGATTGCTAAACAATTCTTCTTCACCCAAGGGGTTAACTACTGCACTGTAACTGTTCAGTGGCTACTTGCCTCTTGGTAAGGGTAGAAGAGACTCTTTAGCTATGGTAAGCAGATCTTCTAGGAGAAGGACACTCCAAAATCAAACCATTGTTCTCTATTCTTGGGTAGTGCCATAGCCTCTGTACCATGGTCTTACACTGCTAGAGTTCTCTTGCTTGAGGGTACACTCGGGCACACTTTTCTATCTAGTTTCTCTTCCTTTTGTTTTGTTAAAGTTTTTATTGTTTAAATAGGAATATCTATTTTAATATTGTTACTATTCTTAAAGTATTTATTTTTCCTTAATTCCTTTTCTCACTGGGCTATTTTCCCTGTTGGGGCCCTTGGGCTTATAGCATCCTGCTTTTCCAACTAGGGTTGTAGCTTAGCATTAAATAATAATAATAATAATAAGAGAGAGAGAGAGAGAGAGAGAGAGAGAGAGAGAGAGAGAGCTTATTTATTGCAATGCCAACTCCCCTGCCTCGGCAACAAGTCTATAACCTGTAATAACGATAAAGACGTTCGGGAAAAGCATCATTTTTTATATAAAACGCAACTTAACGTCTGAGAGACACCATTTAACTCTTGAGATCTTAATCCGGCGATGTTTTCTGCAATTTATGGAACAACCGACAACAGACCGAGAAGATACATTCTGAGTAATTGATTTAATAATTCAAGACTATATCCTCTGAACGTTTTCTGACATAAGAGAAAAGTTAGTATTACTCAGTATAAATCATAATAGCGTTTTCTTATATGCTTGCTCATGGCTGCCTGCAATTTACTCCTTCTGTCTGTAAAGTGTCAAAAGGAAAATTTAGTTATTGTTCTAATGTAATGATTAATAAATCCCTAAATAAATTGTATATATGATAATTGTACTTATCTCTTTATTCTTTCGAAATGTGAACTTTTGTTACTGTTAAACATCTATATACATCTTATGAAGCAGATATAATTTTTATCAATTTTCTGTATTTCAACTTTCTTAAAATGTACTTCTTTTCATCTCGACTTTACAAAAATCTAATTTTTTCTTCACCCACTTTTTCTTAGTTGTAAATCCTTCCTCAAAAAGAGTTACAAATGATGGTTACCATCCTTCAATATTATTAATCTTTCTGTATTTTAACTGTGTTTAAAATGTACTTCTTTTCATCTCGACATTACAAAAATCTAATCTTTCTTCACCCCCCCCCCCCTCCTTTATTTCCTAATTCTAAAATCTTCCTCCAAAGTTACAAACGATGTGTACCTTCCTTCAATCTTATTCATGCTTCTGTATTTTAACTGTCTTTAAAATGTACTTCTTTTCATCTTCTCATTACAAAAAAATTATCATTCTTCACCCACTCTGTTTTCTAGTTCTAAATCCTTCCTCAAAAGGAGTTAGAAACGATGATTACCTTCCTTCAATATTATTAATCTCTATGTACTTTAACTGTCTTTAAAATGTACTTCTTTTCATCTTGACTTTACAAAAATATAATCCTTCTTCACCCACTCTTTATTTCCTAGTTCTAAAACCTTCCTCCAAAGGATTTAGAAACGATGGTTACCTTCCTTCAATATCCTTTTCCTTCCGAGCCATCAAAAGAGGGTGGTCTCTGAACCTCATTTTTGCCTTGTCTGCAACCCCAGAAACACCAAGCTCTCTCCCCCACAACACCCCCCCCCCTACCTCCTTTCTCACCACAATATCCCAATTTTCTTGTGCATGATTCCAAACAACGCTGACAGCTGGAGAGAGAGAGAGAGAGAGAGAGAGAGAGAGAGAGAGAGAGAGAGAGAGAGAGTCTCCCAAAATTACAGTGGAAATAAGCGGATAATAAACGGTAATAGAAATTATTAACCAAATTTTCAGTCATTTACAAAAGATAAAAATAGTGTTAGTGATAAAAAGGAAAGAATCACAGCGATAACCTTTCCAACGAAACCAATTAACACTTTAGAATAAATAGAAATACGTAAAATTGCTAGAAATTAATGTTAATATTGTAAGCAGCATTTCTTGCATGAATGAATATGTAAATAAATCCATACATACTGTGTGTATACACATATGTAACCACGCACACAAAGTTTATATATATATACTATATATATATATATATATATATTCACACATATATAAATTGTGTTTGAAGTGTGAGTTTCCTCGTAGCAAAAATATAAATAAAAAACGAAATAAAAAAAATTACTATAATTTCTTACTTCCACGCTAGTTTTTCAAACTTGAAATTTTCTTATGTACGTAACTTTCGACTTAAATTTGGTGAAAGAGGCCAAGTATTTGGAATGATAATTACAATTTACTAACATAAAAAAACACCAAATACAATACGAGGGATCACTGACCTTCACGTTACCTAAATTGATCTATTATTTATTTATATATTCCCATTCCTTACGGGGCTATTTTTCCTTGTTGGAGCCCTTGGGGTTTATAACATCTTGCTTTTCCAACTAGGATTGTAGCTTAGCTAGTAATAATAATAACAACAACAGCAATATTAATAATAATATTAATAATAAAAAATGTTTGCAATAATAACAAAAATTATAATAGTACTATTAATAATATTAATAACAATAATAATAATAACAATAATAATAATAATAATAATAATAATAATAATAATAATACTAAAACTACTACTACTACTACTACTACTGCTACTACTACTACTACTACTACTATAATAATAATAATAATAATAATAATAATAATCATCATCATCATCATCATCATCCCTAAGACGCCCACGCCTAGATATGTCATTCCCCTCTGCGGTATCTCACCCGATCCGTGCTCCAACTAATGTAAAAAAAAAAACAATTCTCTATATGAGTAACATGACATCGATGATCATCCAGTCGAAATATGGAAGATCATCACAGCAGGAAGTGTGAGCAATTTCCGTTAAGGTCAAATGAAAAAGGGGAAAAAAATGAAAACTAGTAAGGGATTTGGCGATCTCAAATCAATAATTTTTGATAATTTTGATGATATAAAAATTTTAACAACAGCAATAATAATAATAATAATAATAATAATAATAATAATTTTGACCTAATACGAAATTGGACGAGCACAGTAAGATTTTTCCCTGTTGAAGCCTTTGGGCTTATAGCATCTAGCTTTTCCAACTAGGGTTGTAGCTTGGCTAGTAATAATAATGATAATAATAATCAAGGGTTGTCTGGCTTGGGAGCACAGAAGTAATGCATAATAAATAAAGATACAAGAAATAATATCCGAAATACAGGAGAGACCGAACAAGACTTCAGACTTCTGATTGAATCCCCTGAAAGATACACAAATTCGCAAATGTCCGCATGAAATATATCAATGTGACCTTCTTAAGGTCATTCTGCTAACGTTTGTAAGCGCAGGAGCTCCAAGGAACCTATTGGTTGAATTATAGTCAAGTGTAACTTATGTATGCATATTTTCTATGGCTAAAAATATAAAATTTATAAACTCCAGGCTAAACATGACCATTAAAATTTACCCATACACAAAAGAAAAAAACACATAACAGCATCTCTCTCTCTCTCTCTCTCTCTCTCTCTCTCTCTCTGCGTGTGTGTGTGTGTGTTGAGGAATAAAAAAACAATAACGATTGCATAAATTAACACACACGCATAAAATCGTACTTAAACAACAGCAATATCAAAATAAAAGCAATAGAAAGGTGCAAAATACTTGAAAGTAACCTCTAAACGTAATTGTTTATCAGAATAAAACCGGACAGTTGATCGCAAAAACTGGAAATCGTGACATAGGTAAACATGAGAAGAGTAATCCGATAAGAAATTCCTTCACATTTATGTATATTCGCCTCCTATCTTATTTCCGTGACGATACCTGACACGGAAGCCACATGTCAATTTTTTTGTTACACACCATCCACAACAATTTAAGAAAGATGGCCCTCAAATTATCGCTTGCCAAAGTAATATTAACTATAACATTCATTGAGATTAACTGAAAACTAATTGGATGAAACGGCTTATTTCACATTCTATTCACGGGAATTAAATATGTTAATTTTACGGTATGAAAGCATTTAGAATCTGCATATTAAGCGACTATATAGATTTAATTCCAACTTAAAACTTTTTACTTTTTAAATATACATGTGACGTGAACCAACCAAACTTCATAATCGCAATATACTCTAAAAATAAAAACATTTTATGCTAAGAAAAGACTAAAGAAAAAGCCTAATCGATCTATTTCTGTAGCTGTCCTGTCGTTATCACTCGTCTGTCAATCAACGAGTTTATTTGGCTACCTGTCTTGTTTGCCTCGCCCCAGTAATTTTTATCTACCTGTCTGTCTCTCCCCCTTAATCTGATGCGGCAGTCTGCCTCTCCTCTATAATTCAAAGTAGCCTTTTCTTAGCCAGGTTCCTTTAGAAGTCCCTGAACTTCCTCAAGAAACCTGAAAATTTCAGAATTCAAGAATTTAAAGATAACTTTTACCTTTGATAAATATAATACAATTACGCCTTAATCTTGAAAAGTGACACTACATCACCAATCTGTCCTTCTCTCTCTCTCTCTCTCCTCTCTCTCTCTCTCTCTCTCCCTTCCAAAAGTCCCTAAACATCCTCACGAAACCTGAGAATTTCAGAATTACAGAATTTAAACATAACTTTTACAAAAGACAAATATATTACAATTACGCCTTAATCTTAAAAAGTGACACTACATCACCTCTCTCTCTCTCTCTCTCTCTCTCTCTCTCTCTCTCTCTCTCTCTAAGAGATTTCCACTTACTCATTATATCCATAAGTAGTGACTTTAACGTGAATACTCTCTCTCTCTCTCTCTCTCTCTCTCTCTCTCCTACAGGCTGTGTTGTTTCCTTCAACTTACGCCATGCCACACTCCCTCCCCCTCACCGAGAGCCCTTTTTTTTATCCCCCTCCTGTAATGAGGTCTAATGCTCGCCAACTTCCATCACCGTCACACAATTCAGATGAACGGAGAAAGGGTAATCATGGACCCTCTGGAATATACGTTGAGGATATCATCATTGACTCCCAACAAAGGAAGGATATTATCAATCCCCACCCAACGCCAATCTCCTTCACCCCACCCCCTACACCTCTCTCTCTCTCTCTCTCTCTCTCTCTCTCTCTCTCTCCGCTTTTATTCCTTCATATCCGGATACTTCAGTAAAAGAACGTTAACATTGGAATATCATGATATTCTCTCTCTCTCTCTCTCTCTCTCTCTCTCTCTCTCTCTCTATCTCTCTCTCATACACACAAAACCAGAGCACCTTCCACCGACAACCCTCCTCTTCCAATCAACCTAACACCCCGCCCCCCTTCCCTCAATGCTAATCTTGGCAAAATACCATGTGGCATTCAAGTAGTTACTACTGTGTCATGTCAAGTAAGTGCAGAAAGATGGATGGGGGGGGGGAGAGAGAGAGAGAGAGAGAGAGAGAGAGACTTTTGCTTCTGAATTGAATAAAAAAATGGATGGAGAGAGAGAGAGAGAGAGAGAGAGAGAGAGAGAGACTTTTGCTTCTGAATTGAATAAAAAAAATGGATGGAGAGAGAGAGAGAGAGAGAGAGAGAGAGAGAGAGAGAGAGACTTTTGCTTCTGAATTGAATAAAAAAAATGGATGGAGAGAGAGAGAGAGAGAGAGAGAGAGAGGGAGAGAGAGAGAGAGAGACTTTAGCTTCTGAATTGAATAAAAGAGAGAGAGAGAGAGAGAGAGAGAGAGAGAGAGACTTTTGCTTCTGAATTGAATAAAAAAATGGATGGAGAGAGAGAGAGAGAGAGAGAGAGACTTTAGCTTCTGAATTGAATAAGAGAGAGAGAGAGAGAGAGAGAGAGAGAGAGAGACTTTTGCTTCTGAATTGAATAAAAAAATGGATGGGTAGAGAGAGAGAGAGAGAGAAGGAGGCTTTAGCTTCTGAATTGAATAAAAGAGAGAGAGAGAGAGAGAGAGAGAGAGAGAGAGAGAGAAAGAGACTTTTGCTTCTGAATTGAATAAAAAAATGGATGGGGAGAGAGAGAGAGAGAGAGAGAGAGAGAGAGGGGGGGAGAGACTTTGGCTTCTGAATTGAATAAAAAATGGAGAGAGAGAGAGAGAGAGAGAGAGAGAGAGAGAGAGAGAGTCTTTTGCTTCTGAATTGAATAAAAAAAATGGATGGGTAGAGAGAGAGAGAGAGAGAGAGACTTTAGCTTCTGAATTGAATAAAAAAAATGGATGGGGAGGAGAGAGAGAGAGAGAGAGAGAGAGAGAGAGACTTTTGCTTCTGAATTGAATCAAAAAATGGAGAGAGAGAGAGAGAGAGAGAGAGAGAGAGAGAGACTTTTGCTTCTGAATTGAATAAAAAAATGGAGAGAGAGAGAGAGAGAGAGAGAGAGAGAGAGAGAGAGAGAGGACAGATTGGTGATGTAGTGTTACTTTTTCCTCTGCAGTAAATAAACATATTACCTGTTCACATACTAAATAGTATAAGAAATATATAAATCGAACTGGAATATATCAAAATATTGTTTAAAAATAATAGAAAATACTTGGTAAAAAATTCCCAGAAATCATAAGAGAGAAATTTACCAATACAAACCACACACATAGAATTTGAGAATAATAATAATAATAATAATAATAATAATAATAATAATAATAATAATAATAAAAATAATAACAACAATAATAATAATAATAATAATAATAATAACTAGAGTTGCATTCAATAGAGAGCAGACCTCCGCCGCGGTTGCTTATTTCTCGACCTTTTGCTCGCCCTTGACCTTGATCTTTAATCGTAACATGAATTAATTGGCGTGGATTTTCATACACTGAAATATGAACCAAGTTTGAAGAGTCTGTGACTAAGATGTCTAAACTTATGGTATATTACGTGAACTGGACATTTTGCTTGACTGTGACCTTGACCTTTGACCTTCCAAAATTTAATCATTTCCAGCTTTTTACATAACAGTCAATACCAGCAAGTTTTATTACTCAACGATGAAAATTGTGGCCAGGAAGCTATTCACAAACAAACACACATACAACCAACCACACAAACAGGGGCAAAAACACTTCGTTGGCGGATGTAATAATAATAATAATAATAATAATAATAATAATAATAATAATAATAATAATAAAATACATAATTCTGCATTTAGATACAGAAATACTGACTGCTGCACCTCATAAAAACTATTATTATTTCGTTTAAGAAAACTTAATATATATATATATATATATATATATATAGATATACAGTATCCTTAGGATAACTAAGAAGGAGCAGAACCAAGTCTCTCTCTCTCTCTCTCTCTCTCTCTCTCTCTCAGATAAATTTAAGCTTTGTTCAACGAGGTAGAGTCATCTGTCTATCATACCTTAACCTCCACTCGTTTTGAGTTTGGCATCTTATCCCACCTAATACATTTTATACATTAAATAGCATAAACATACATACCAACTTTATACACACACACACACACACACACACATATATATATATATATATATTAATATATATATATATATATATGCATATATATATGACATTCATATATATATATATATATATGCATATATATATGACATTCATATATATATATATATATATATATTTATATATATATACAACCTAGGAAACCAAGACATCCGTTATCACAATCAGACCAAAACTGAGGAAATACTAAAGACCTGAGCTGGTAATATAGTAATAGTAGGAGAAGTAAAGAAAGCATTAAAAGGCATGAAAAGAGGCAAAGCAGCACGAGAAGATGGCTCAACAGTTGATTTAATGATAGATGGGGATTTCAAAATAGTAAAACTCATTGAAATTTACGCAAAATGACTGCAAGAATACTCTATACCTACAACTATGAAAAACTATTTCATTATACCAAATCACAAAAAGGGAGACACAAATGACCTAAAGAATTACCGCCCAATATGTTTTCTCTAAGTGATATATAAATTATTTACAGAGATCATATTAGCACAAATAAAAAGACAACTAGACTTTAATCAACCAAGAGAGCATGGAGGCAGGCTTCAGATACGGATATTCAACAACTAACCATATCCATGTAATTAACCAGCTATTGGAAAAATCACAGAGTATGACAAACCCCTATGTATGGCATTTATAGAATACCAGTATGAGAAAGCTTTTGATTCAGTCAAAACTTTAGCAGTAATGAAAGCCCTTCAAAGACAAGAAATAAATAAATCTTATGTTAGAAAACTTGAAGATATCAATACAGAAAGTAAAGCAATCCTAAAAGTACATCAAGATAGTGAGAAAACTATTATTTAGAAAGGAGTAAGACTGGGAGGCCCCATCTCTCCTAAATTATTCACATGCTTGAAGAAGTTTTTAAGAATTTAGATTGGAAAAATGGAAAATGTAGATACCAACATTATAGGAGAATACCATACCAACTGGAGATTTGCAGATGAAATAGCTCTATTATGAATTGAAAAGAGGATCAAAGATTTGAATAGAGAAAGCCGAAATTTGGGATTAATAAATGAATATGAGAAAAAATAAGATAATGTTCAATAAGAGAGACAACAAATAAAGGTCATGGACGAACCTCTGGAGATTGTAAATGAATAACATACTTAGGACAAACAGCAAGTGTTTCCCCAGGACACGAGACCAAAATTAAAAATTACGATAAGAATGGGATGGAGAGCTTTTGGTAAACAAAATTAAATTATGAATATTAAAATGCCACTTTTTCTAAATAGAAAAGTATTTAATCACTTGAAGGCGCACGAAAACCTTGGAAGATATTTATAACTCAAAGAGCTATGAAAAGAATAATGATGAGAGTAACACTAAGAGGAAGAAAAAGAGCAGCATGGACACGAATGCATACTAAAGTAGAGTAACAACAAAAATGGACATAGACATGGGAAGGACATATAGTGAAAACAACGGATAATAGATGGACAGTAGGAATAAAAGAATGGGTCCCAAGAGATTGCAAAAGAAGCAGGGGAAAGAAGAAAAGACGATAGATTGGCGAGCTAAGAAGATTTGCGAGAATAGACTGGCATAGAAAGACCATATACTGACGGGAGCGGAAGGACATCTCTGAGGTCTTTGTCCTTCAGTGGACTGGCAACAGCTGATGACGGTGATGATGATATAAGGGGTTTGACCTTAATAACATTTCTCCACTTTCACACATTTTTTCCTCCCGTGTCAGGCCTCAAAATATATAGCAGAGGTCTCCGTCGTTATATACGTGGTCTATCACTAAGGTACGAAGAAAAATTGACTTTTAGTAATACCTAATGTGTCCATTTGCATGTCAAGATATATTCCATTCGATATGATTATGCCAACATATCATGGTATTTTAAAACTTATTGCCTTTACGCTGAAACATACTATAAAACATGAAATAGCGTTTTCTTTCTGTGACAGCTCTCTAAACAATTTTCATATGAATAGTAGAGATGAATCTCATCATCATCTCTTACATCTATTGACGCAAAGGCTCTTGGTTAAATTTAGCCAGTCATCTCTATCTTAGGCATTTAATTCAATAATTCTTCATTCATCATCTCTAACTTCACGTTTCATAGTCCTCAGCCATGTAGCCCTGGGTCTTTCAATTCTTCTAGTGCCTTGTGGAGCCCAATTGAAAGTTAGGTGAACTAATCTCTCTTGGGGAGTGCGAAGAGCATGCCTAGACCATCCTCAACAACTCCTCACTATGATCTCATCCACATATGGCACTCAAGTAATCTCTCTTATAGTTTCATTTTTAATCCTGTTCTACCACTTAACTACCAATGTTCTTCTAAGAGCTTTGTTCTCAAATCTGCAAAATCTGTTGGATATTGTTTCATTGTTATACCAAGACTCATGTCCATACAGTTAGCTCAAATAGATCGTAAATCAACTAGATAGATATGTAAATGAGACATTTAAAACAATAAAAACTAATTTTATGCATGCTAAAGAAAATAGATATATTCCTTTTCCTATTCTCTCTCTCTCTCTCTCTCTCTCTCTCTCTCTCTCTCTCTCTCTCTCTCTTTTCTTTACAGGTTTAGTAAATATTAAAAGTAAATAATGCACATGGATCCTTTGTAAATATAAAAACAACTATTACACAATACAAATGAAAAATTTTACTTTTGTAAAATTGCTTTAAATAAAGATGGATTAATCTTCTGTCTTTACCAAAAACAGATATCA
>NC_090738.1:33572456-33577456 GCF_036898095.1 Palaemon carinicauda
AAATTCCACGTTCGTGTTCATCAAAAATGTACTATTGCGCTTACTTAAATCTGGTCCTTTCATTTATTCAAAAATTAATCCTGGTATTACTATAAAAACTTATTCTTGTCACCTCTAAACCAATTCTTGATATCACCTAAATACAAATTTAGTTCAACCCTATACTACTGTTTCTTTCGTTCAATAATAAATTGGTTTGTGTTCACATAAACCGATTTTACGTTCACCTGAAAATCCAGGTCTTCTCCTCGCCTAAAAACAGGTTCATAACTTTACCTAAATATTTTTTTTCTTTTTTTTTTTTTTGGTGGTAACTAACAATCGAGTCTAGTATTCACCTGACACTTCCTGTATAAAAAAAAAAAGAAACAAAAATATCTTTTTCCCCTCAAAGTAGATTATGGTATTCATAAAAAAATATATTCGAATTCACCAAAAAAAGACGTTTCCTTGGTTTTAATTAAATAAAGACTTGCCTTCACCGTTAATTGTAACTAATTGTTTAATCATCACAAAGTTATCTATTTACTTCGTATATATACAGATAGGGTCTTCAAAAAAAAATTCATTGAGCTAAAAACACATCTGAATCGATGTATTAATGGATACTTTTACAATCTGTCTCAACTCTTTTGTGATCCGTGGTATTGCAGAGTCTGTATATTATTATTATTATTATTATTATCATTATTATTATTATTATTATTTGCTAAGCTACAACCCTAATTGGAAAAGCAGGATGCTATAAGCCTAGGGGCCCCAACAGGGAAAATAGCCCAGTAAGGAAAGGAAAGAAGGAAAAATAAAATATTTCAAGAACAGCAACAACACTAAAATAAATATTTCCTATATAAAGTATAAAAACTTAAACAAAACAAAAGGAAGCGAAATTAGATAGAATATTGTGCTCGAGTGTACCCTCAGCAAGAGACCTCTACCCTAAGACAGTGGAAGACCATGGTACAGAGGCTATGGCACTACCCAAAACTAGAGAACAATGGTTTGATTTTGGAGTGTCCTTCTCCTAGAAGAGCTGCTTACCATAGCTAAATAGTCTCTTCTACCCTTACCAAGAGGAAAGTAGCCACTGAACAATTACATTGCAGTAGTTAACCCCTTGGGTGAAGAAGAATTGTTTGGTAATCTCAGTGCTGTCAGGTGTATGACGACACAAGAAAATCTATAAAGAATAGGCTAGACTATTCGGTGTATGTGTAGGCAAAAGGAAAGCGCACCGTAACCAGATAAAAGGATCCAAAGTAGTACTGTCTGGCTAGTCAAAAGACCCCATAACTCTCTAGCGGTTGTATATCAACGGGTGGCTGGTGCCCTGGCCAACCTACTACCTACTACCTGAACACCAAACTTTCTTCTAGAATTAATCAATGAAAAAATAAATTACTCAATTGTCTTTCGAAAGGTTTACGCTCAACCCACGCCCCACTCCACAAAGCAACCCACCCCCCTCCCTAACTCGCTTCCACTTTGTTCACACATTGTTCTTGGGTTGAGAGACCATTTTGCCTGGAAACAAGAAAAGATTTCACTTCACTCTAATACAGACGCGAGAACACCATAAACATTGCTTTTTAAAAGCACCCCAAAAATATAAAGGTAAAAAAATAAACTACGCAGTTTTGTAAAATGTTTAAAAAAAATAGATGCGGATCCCACGATAGATTTCGAAAAAAAAAATAATTTAGAAAGAAAAAGCTAAAGCCTGGGGAAAAATGTCTGAAATTCCGTTAAAGATTACAATGCAATACCAAACCTTGGAAAACCGTACACCAAGGGAGAGCATTAAAAAAATAAAAATAAAAAAAAAGAGAAAGAAAAACAGAAATTTAAAAAGCGGCCCACTTTGAAAGATATGACCGTGGGAAATAACGGAAACGACGTAATCCAGGAAATTTAAAAAAGGAAATACAAAAAAAATTCATTGGCTACGAGAGAGAGAGAGAGAGAGAGAGAGAGAGAGAGAGAGAGAGAGAGAGAGAGAGAGAGAGAGAGAGAGCTTAGTCACAGCGAAAGATCGAACCACAGAAAAATGGGAATATTTTGTGACTGCAAGCTGCTACTACTTTTCTACTGCTAGTACTATTAACATTGCCACTTATAATAATAATAATAATAATAATAATAATAATAATAATAAATCTAGACAAAGTAAGCTAATCAATATAATAATTTAAACTCCTTCTAGATAAAAGGATTTCGACGTTCCATCATTTTCGTATAATTGGTCTGAAAACTTGTAATTTAGTTATACTCTTGACTGCCAAGACCTAAAATGTCATCTATTCCTGCCTCTTAATAAACGTTTGAAGATCTCTAACCAGGAGTATAGATAAGGGCGTATCACGCCCTATACAACGCAGTATGAATACGTACTGCCCAAGATCTCACTCCACCAACTTGTGACCTGGTGGAGCCAGTGATATCTTTCGCTAAACCCTATTCTTTTATCCCTATTTTGGTTGACTGTGAGTGTTTCTCCGAAAATGTCCGAATTTCATCATTTTTCTTCCATCACAACGTAATCATTTATGAAATAACCTGAGATTAGACTACAATTCCCACTCCAACCTGTATGATCAAGCAATTGTAACTGGTGTTTTTTTCAGTTGCATAATCTTTCTATAACAATTTCCAATAGATTTAGAAGATATGAGAACAAATCCCTCGCAAGGATATTACGAGTTAAATGGAAGGACAGGATTAGAAATGAAACTATAAGAGAGATTACTTTAGTGCCATATGTGGATGAGTTCATGATGAGAGGATAGATGGAGATGGTTTGGGCATGCTCTTCGCCCTTCCCAAAAGAGCTGAGCTCTACAAGGCACTAGAAGAGCTGGAAGACCCAGGCCTGCATGGCTGGGGACTATGAAGTGTGAAGTAGATGATGAAGAATGGAGAAGTACTGAATTAAAAGCTCAAAATAAAGACGACTGGCGAAATCTAACCTATGTTCTTTAGCGACAGTAGGTGTACTTCCATTTCTGGAAATAATGTTTGGATATCTAGATGCAGAATGCCACAGAATGACCAAATCAATTTCTAGCCAATACCCAAAGATATAGATAAACAACTTAGGATGAGAGAGAGAGAGAGAGAGAGAGAGAGAGAGAGAGAGAGAGAGAGTTTCCCCTTAACACTTGTTCCAAAATTAATACTAATTCACTCAGCCTGACGACTTAACCTGTCCTTTAAACCTGATTGCCAGAACATCTAAGATACATTCATTAAGGTCGGTCATACTAAGGTGCAATTACTAATGAGATAATAGGTTGTACTGATATTTTTGTCTTTAAAGGAGTACGTACTTCCCTATAGAGTTATTCGTCATGTCGAAGAAAAAATTTTATTTTCAAAAAATTCTTATTTAGATTTTTTTTATTATCTAGGATACAAATTCTCTCTCTCTCTCTCTCTCTCTCTCTCTCTCTCTCTCTCTCTCTCACATTATATATATATATATATATATATGTATGTATGTATATATATATATATATATATATATACATATACAACTGCATAACTGTCACATGAAATAGCAAATACAGAACAAGTACACAAAATATAAAAAAATGCAAACGTTAACTTTCCTAACAATTCCAATCAAACACCACTGATAATAAATACGAAAAAGGAAACAGCATTAAATAGATAAGAAGTAGGGAATAAAGTACTCCTGTGAAAAGTGGGAAGGGGAAGTTCAATACATAGTCGATGGGGAAGGTTGACGGAGGGGGGGGGGTGTAGGCAAAGGGATGTTTAAGAAGAATCCCAAATTGAGCATCCAGAATTCACGAAAATGTTTGAGAAAGCAGATGAGTTTGGCTTTTGTGTTCCTCCGCCCCGCGCATCATGTCAACACAAAGGGGCAGAATGGCGATGGTTAATAGACCTCATAATAATGGCCCCGATCCATTATTGTGACGCTCATCTCCTATCAAATCGCCAGCGATAGACTGGGAGATATCCATCGCTTGTGATCGTTTTCGCTCGACGGAGGGAAGAAGGAAATAAAAGGCGCATGCGATAGGTGATGGTCATCTTCAAAAGAGGATATAAGACTAAAAATAAATTGTTTTGTTATTGCTGTGAAACTTCGTAAACCATACAAATTATATCATGCTGATGGCCGGTGCTAATGGTTTATCTCTAAAAAGTAAAACGAGAATAATGGTGGTTTATACTCATAACCGAAAAAAAAAAAATCTATTAAACAATAAAGAAAATATTTTAACCAAAATGAGTTCAGGGTAAGAGATACTTAATAACCTGCATTATATAGATAAAAATCATGACTATAAATTCGAAAAAAAAAAAATAATCGAAAGTTAATTTATCAACTCAAAATAATGGGAACAATACAGAAGCTCTTAACGATATTTAATGAAAAAAGAAATAAATACAATAATCAAACTAAATGTAACGATGATTAGGCACTTACAGGTTCGTCAGGTAATCATTGACACGGAAAGAAAAAACACCAACACCTTTTTATTCTAGTTCGTGATTGTTTTATATTTTTATTCTTTTTTCATTCATTTCTTAAACTCGGATTACAATGAATGGACCCCACAGGGTGAGACAAGGCGTCGTTATTGCATTCTTGTCTTTAATCCCGAACTTGTGGCCTGATTGGTAACGTCTCTGCCAGGTGTTTCCCAGACGGAGATTCGAGTCCCCTTCAGACTCGTTAATGCCTTTAGCGTCTGCAACCCTACCAACCTTGTGAGCTAAAGTTTGGGGGGGTTTGGGGGAGCCTATAGGTCTATCTGCTGAGTCATCAGCACCCATTGCCTGGCCCCTCCTGATCCTGGCTTGGATGGAGAGGGGGCTTGGGCGCTGATCATATGGCATTGTCCTGCTTGCTAGGGCAATGTCACTGTCCCTTGCCACTGCCATTCATGAGCGACTTTTAAACCTTTAATGACAGATGAGGAATCTTCTGAGAAACGTTCTAACAAATTTAGGACCGACTTCAGTTC
>NC_090738.1:33582456-33587456 GCF_036898095.1 Palaemon carinicauda
CGAAAGAAGAGAAGAAGGATAAGATGCAGGAGAAGGAAGCTGAATATGAGGAGAAGGAAGCTGAATAAGAGGAGAAGAAGGAGAAGGAAGCTGAATAAGAGGAGAAGGAGAAAAAATCTGAATAGGAGAAGAAGGAGAAGGAAGCTGAATAGGAGGAGAAGAAGGAGAAGGAAACGGTAGCTGAATGGGAGAAGGAGTAGGAGAATGAAGGTAAATAGGAAGAGAAGAAGGGGAAGCGGAATTGGAAGAGGAGAAGGAAAAGGAAGCTGAATAGGAAGAGGAGAAGAAGATGGAAGTTGAATAGGAGGAGAAGGAAGCTAAATAGGAGGAAAAGAAGAAGGAAACTGAATAGGAAGGGGAGAAGGAAAAGAAAGCTGAATAGGAAGAAGAGAAGGAGAAGGAAGCTGAATAGGAGAAGAAGGGGAAGGAAGCTGAATGGGAGGAGAAGAAGGGGAAGGAAGCTGAATAGGAGGAGAAGAAGCAGAAGGAAGCTGAATAGGAGAAGAAGGAAGCTAAATAGGAGGAAAAGAAGGAGAAGGAAGCTGAACAGGAGAAGAAGGAGAAGGAAGCTGAAAAGGAGAAGAAGGAAGCTGAATAAGAGGAGGAGGAAGAGAAAGGAATCCGATTAGGAGGAGAAGAAGGAGAAGGAAGCTGAATAGGAGTAGGAGGAGAAGGAAGCTGAGTAGAAGGAGAAGGAAGCTGAAAAGGAGAAGACGGAGGAAGAAGCTAAATAGGAGAAGGAGAATGAAGCTGAATAGGAGGAGAAGAAGGAGAAGGAAGCTGAATAGGAGGAGAAGAAGGAGAAGGAAGCTGAATAGGAGTAGAAGAAGGAGAAGGAAGCTGAATAGAAGACGGAGAAGGAAGCTAAATAGGAGAAGGAGAATGAAGCTGAATAGGAGGAGAAGAAGGGGAAGGAAGCTGAATAGGAGTAGAAGAAGGAGAAGGAAGCTGAATAGGAGGAGAAGAAGGAGAAGGAAGCTGAATGGGAGTAGAAGAAGGTGAAGGAAGCTGAATAGGAGAAGACGGAGGAGGAAGCTAAATAGGCGAAGGAGAAGGAAGCTGAATAGGAGAAGACGTAGAAGGAAGATAAATAGGGGGAGAATGAAGCTGAATAGGAGTAGAGTAAGGAGAAGGAAGCTGAATAGGAGAAGGAGAATGAAGCTGAATAGGAGGAGAAGAAGGAGAAGGAAGCTGAATAGGAGTAGAAGAAGGAGAAGGAAGCTGAATAGGAGTAGAAGAAGGAGAAGGAAGCTGAATGGGAGTAGAAGAAGGTGAAGGAAGCTGAATAGGAGTAGAAGAAGGAGAAGGAAGCTGAATGGGAGTAGAAGAAGGTGAAGGAAGCTGAATAGGAGTAGAGTAAGGAGAAGGAAGCTGAATAGGAGTAGAGTAAGGAGAAGGAAGCTGAATAGGAGAAGGAGAATGAAGCTGAATAGGAGGAGAAGAAGGAGAAGGAAGCTGAATAGGAAGAGAAGAAGGAGAAGGAAGCTGAATGGGAGTAGAAGAAGGTGAAGGAAGCTGAATAGGAGAAGACGGAGGAGGAAGCTAAATAGGAGAAGGAGAAGGAAGCTGAATAGGAGAAGACGTAGAAGGAAGATAAATAGGAGGAGAATGAAGCTGAATAGGAGTAGAGTAAGGAGAAGGAAGCTGAATAGGAGTAGAGTAAGGAGAAGGAAGCTGAATAGGAGAAGGAGAATGAAGCTGAATAGGAGGAGAAGAAGGAAAAGGAAGCTGAATAGGAGGAGAGTAAGGAGAAGGAAGGTGAATAGGAGTAGAAGGAGGAGAAGGAAGCTGAATAGGAGGAGAAAGAAGGAGAAGGAAGCTGAGGAGGAGGAGGAGAAGGAAGCTGAATAGAAGGAGAAGGAGAAGGAAGCTGGATAGGAGGAGAGTAAGGAGAAGGAAGCTGAATATGAGGAGAAGAAGGAGAAGGAAGCTGAGGAGGAGGAGGAGGAGAAGGAGAAGGAAGCTGGATAGGAGGAGGAGGAGGAGGAAAATGCTGAATAGGAGAAGAAGAAGGAGGAAGCTAAATAGGAGTAGAAGGAGGAATAAGAGGAGGAGAGAAGAAGAATACGGCCGCCAAGAGAACCCGCCGTCGCCGCTGCCACGCCACCAAGGTTGTGTGAGTGCGGTTTGGGAGCAGCTTTCCGGTCCACTTGACGGAGCACCTCCACGTCGGTGACGCAACACAAATAACCTGTCAGTTCCCCGGACCGTCCCCGTCACTCACCCAAGTCGGACCTCGCCACCCTCTCGCTCCCCTTTTTCTGTTCTAATTTCGAATTTCTCTCTCTCTCTCTCTCTCTCTCTCTCTCTCTCTCTCTCTATCTCAACTCTTTTCAAATACTAACGAACTAACGATAAGTCTATTTTTTCTTAGAACAAAATATGAAATAAGTTAATCTTACTTTCCCCAAGTCCATAATAATAATAATAATAATAATAATAATAATAATAATTATAATAATAATAATAATAATAATAATAATAATAATAATAATAATAATAATAATAATAATAATCATCATTTCTTGTTTGAGAAACCAAAAAGAAACACTAAACAAAAATCCACAACGGTTAAAATAAAAATTTTCCCATTCCCGTCAAGCAAAATTAATATAATAAAATAATGTATAACAAATACATTTTTCAATACTGGAAATATATATTATTAGTTTCAACAGGCTTAAAATAACTAGAGCTATCACTAAAATTAAATGACATGAACAATTTAGACATGTTATAGCTTCTCAAATTCGAAGAAGTCTGAGAGAGAGAGAGAGAGAGGAGAGAGAGAGAGAGAGAGAGATCTAAGTCGAAAGAACTTTATTTTATACATTTTACGTTAAAAACTTTAAAAAATTTTCTAATATTATACAACAATATATGAACAACGCAGAGAGAGAGAGAGAGAGAGAGAGAGAGAGACTTTATTTCATATATTTTAGGTTACAAAATAAAAAAAATAGTATTAAACAGTAATATGAAAAACGCAGAGAGAGAGAGAGAGAGAGAGAGAGAGAGAGAGAGAGAGAGAAGGAGAGAGAGAGAGAGGTACACTTTCTTCTCCCATTTTTTCCTCTCTTTTTTTCCTATGGGCGAAGGGGACACCAACTTTCACAGTACTTTTACGCACTGGCAAAACTTCCACTGGGGGACCCAATACTGGGGAGCACTCCATTACAGTATAACGAGGGGGGAAGTTGAGGAAAAAATCTCTCTTTTTATCTCTTTTTTCATGGGTATCTTTAAAGCAGCCAGCTTCCAAACTTTGCTTTCGTAACACACACAAACGTTGAAGACAAAAATAAATTGTAATGATGCTACTGTTACATATTTGTATATCAATAAGTACTAAATTTTTTATTTTATCTGCACCTATCCATCACCGTATTTTTCACGTCTTAAGTCTGGTGTTATCTTTTACTATGAACATTACATACGCTCCTGACCTTGGAATTCTATGCACAAACTACTAATGATGTACTGTAATCACGGGTGTTATTGCATATCTTACCTTTCTTTTTTACTGATGTCATAAGTGTAACATCACCATACCCCTATTGTAACTCCGTATATGGCTTTGGCTAAAATAAAGATTATCATTATTATTCTATATCTTTCGTATTGCCCTGTACATAGGTGTTTACTATATAAAGTTATCTTATTCTTTTTAATGTAAGAATATGAAACTATATTCCCGTTATTTTATTTGATAGTATGCTTATATCACATTGGAACTTTGGTGCAATACGCTAGTGTGTAATGCACCGTTATCTACATTTTCTGACATTAATTTGTGCAAGGAATTTAGATGTATTTCTAGTATATCATAAAATTTTTGGATTTTTTTTAACTACAGGTATTCCATTCTAAAAAAAAATTCAGTTTAATGGCTTATACAAAATAATAACAATAATGATTATTATTATTATTATTACTATTATTATTATTATTATTATCATTAGTCACATCAGATGGAGTAATGGCGAAATATTCATACAAATATGTGCACAAGGATAAGATAATTGGTTAATAAAGAGATACAGAATAAGAACTTTTCTAAGAAAAATTCCGATCACATAGAAAGTAGGCCAACTCTAGATACAAAAATCTACCTGAAAAAAAATTTTGCTTTACCTTTATTGAAACTTAAAAATTGAGACAATTATTAAGGTCGCTAACTCTAAAGATCAACAACGAATCATCGTGTATTTGACCCAGAAAGTATGTCGCATAACTCCAAATATGAAAGTTATATTTCTTATTTGTTCTTCTAATGACATACTCTATCTTATTTATGATTTATCAGTCTATCTATCTATCTAATTGTCATATTAGTTAGTGCTATGGTAGGTATATGACCTATTTATTATTTGTAAAAAAAAAAAAAAAAAATAAATAGGCAACGGTAAATTCTATCATTACACTATTCATTTATCATATCATTTAGTGTCATTGCAAATATCTAAAATTATAGAAATTATATGTATATAAACACTTTATATAAATAATATGCAACAGAAAATTTCCCTTCAATCCAATGCCGGTTTTGCATGAAAATATAAGCACAAGAATCGAAAAATGTCGAAAAGAAGCAATATTTCATAAAATCTCAGATCTCACACGAGGAAAGTATCATCTTTAGTAACATAATCCACCCTCTCTCTCTCTCTCTCTCTCTCTCTCTCTCTCTCTCTCTCTCTCTCTCACTCTCTCCATGGATTCTTGTAAAATCTTCGAAAACGACCCACGGAAGCAATCTCAAGGCTGTCTGGGACTTGGACTCATCATGTCAGTCAAGGAGTAGGAGGCCGACGGCCTCTCTCTCTCTCTCTCTCTCTCTCTCTCTCTCTCTCGAGTAAGACGAAAGCAAAGATGAGGGATTACCATAACATGACTTAAAAAAACTCCATTGTCTACGTCACTCTATATAAAATGCTTCATGGATTAAAATGTAAAATGTCTAATAAAGCACAAACTTTTCTTATAAGGAAAATTAGATA